>NC_074696.1:26406217-26631217 GCF_029448725.1 Salvelinus fontinalis | reverse complement strand
GTAGTATTCTAGTTGGCAAACAGAGGAGGGACTAAACAGTGGTTTAATAGCTAATATACAGGTAACTACCAAAATAATGGAAACACTTGTAAATGAGGGATACAAAGTATATTGAAAGCAGGTGCTTCCTCACAGGTGTGGTTCCTAAGTTAATTAAGCAATTAACATCCCATCATGCTTAGAGTCATGTTTAAAAATGCTGGGCGGGCCATTATTTTGGCAATTTTTGGGGGCTACCATGGCTATGCTCCCATAGGATGACAATGCCCCCATCCACCGGGCACGAGTAGTCACTGAATGGTTTGATTAGCATGAAAATGATGTAAACCATTTGCCATGGCCGTCTCAGTCACTAGATCTCAACCCAATTGAACACTTATGGTAGATTCTGGAGCAGTGCCTGACACATTGTTTTCCACCACCATCAACAAAACACCAAATGATGGAATTTATTGTGGAAGAATGGTGTTGAATCCCTCCGATAGAGTTCCAGACATAGAATCTATGCCAAGGTGCATTGAAGCTGTTCTGGGTCGTGGTGGCCCAACGCCCTATATAGACACTTTATGTTGGTGTTTCCTTTATTTTGGCAGTTACCTATAGAAAAAAAGATGGTGAGTAAGAAAAGGTACGTTGTTTTTCATGACAGTATCCAGTAACATCATGGAAAACTTGGATCAAAGGGCTTCAAGTTGTCTTTATGTGGGCTGGAAGTACACTATTTCCTGGAAAGAAAAGTCTCATAGCAAGTTTGACTACTCTGTTCATATCTGAGGCACTCTTAGGCCTTAAAACATAAGTAATGGGAAGGGAGCATAAAGCCTTACTCAACATCGAAGGGGAGAGGTGCGCCACAGAAAACCCCTTTGGAGTCTCTTTGTGTCTGTCTGCCTCTCTCTCGGTGGCTCTGGAGAACCAGTCTCTACAGATCAGTATCACCACCTCCCTGTCAGGCCCATCTTCAACAGGGGGGCCACTAGAACCAAAACACTATTCTCAATCCACAACCCATAACCCCATCCTCAGAAACGCTGCTGCTGCTCTTTTCATGTCTCCTGTCTGTCAGCGAACAGGAAATGAGAGCAGAATGCAGAAGGTCACTCTGTTTCATTTCATAAGAAGGGTGGCTGTGCCCTCCACTGGCAGAGCAGCTCAACTGTTGATCTCAGAGCTGAGAGGTTAGAGTAGAGGTGACAGCTCATGTCAGGGGGATTCAGGGAAGGCAAGGAGGTAGAGCAAACCAACCTGTTTTCTCTCACTAGGCTTACTCTTCACCACTGTCCACATCTATCTATTTGTCTCACTCTCAGCAAGATCCACCAGTAAGAGACTGCCTGACTTAGGACTTGATTGAAATGTTTGAATATTCATATTGGAATTGCTCATTTTAGAAATTCCTTTTTTGTTGTTGTATCTTTATAATGTTAATGTGTTTTGAAGTATTTTCACCTGTAGAGAAATAAACCTAGCTAGGGAGTAGCTGAGCTCAATTGGTAGGGGCTGGGGTTATAACACAAGTCCTGCCCCTTCCTAAGATGGGGGGATGAGAGGGTATAAAACATATAGCGGTGCCCAGTCATGCAGAAGGAAGTCTAAAGCCCTGGGTGCTACAAGCTGTATATGTCTACTCCTGAGTTCCCCACATAGACCTTTAGACAAAAACATGTGGTCACGGTGAGTAAACAATGAACAGCTGCAAATGTTGTGTGTAATGAATGCTGAAGCAGGGAATTTTAGTCATGAAATGTTGCATCTTGGTCCAGGCGTATTGTTTTGATCAAAGCGAGAGATTTTCATTAGGCCTTGATTATGATTATTGTTATGTAATTGGTGATGTAATTGATCAATGTATGATGATTCTCAGGGTTAGTATCCACATTTCATATGACAAAGATAACTGTTTTTCAAGAGCTTGAGAATAATTTTTTGTCATCTAAATAAATGTTTGCTGTTGATATTGATGTTGAAGAATCCATACTATCTGATAAAATAGCTGACAGTTCTAGTCTTAGCATTACGATGAATGCTTCCTATTGTCTTTATTTGGCACTCTTTCTTGATTCTTCCTCTTGATGTAACACAATTGATATGATGGTGACATCTTAGATTTATGCACTGAGGACATAAAATATTATATGGATGAGAAGAATATGGACTTAACGTATGTTTATGACAGACTTATCAATCCACAATGAAATTTCACTTCCATCTGCAAAACTGTTTCTCAACTTGAATCATACACTTGAGATTGGACTAGGGATATAATTTAACCTTGTTATAAAACATTTGATATTGACTTATTTTTCCGTCCATCTTTTGATATACATCTTCTTTATCTGCAGAAATCTTTTAATTGCTTCTGTAGTTGTCTTTTTGGCAACAACAATTTCAACTGCTCCTGTGGAAGGTATGGAAGTAGCTAATTGAATCAAAGTTGTATTCATTGGGATATTTGAACAGGTAAACAACTCAATGCCTTCTTTCTTTAGAGAAAGAGCCGGAGGAGATAGAGGTAGAGGACGGTGAAGAGGAACTCTCAGAAGAGGAGGAGGGTATGAGATGGGAGGGAGGGAGGTTTGGGGAAGGATGAGGGAGTGGGGATGGGGGGGGTTAGAGTCATGTGTCAGGATACCATAGGACCAGGTAGTGCTGGTACGACGAAGAGAATGGGCCTAGCCTAAATGTGACATAGTAAGCTATTAACAAACCAAAAATAATGCCCCCCCCCCCCCCCCCCCAAAACAAAGATCAATGCAGTCTTTTCTGATTATAAAATTAGGTACAGAATACATAGAGTGAGAGCGTAGAAATGTCTAATATAACAAAATAAATTCTATGGAACTAATAAAAAAGGACTAACCCTCTTTAAAGAAATGATAAAGTAATTTTTGAAGTGCACTCAGACCTATAAAGTTAATACCAATTTCCTCCACTCAAGCAGAAGGATATACACTCTTAGAAAAAAAGCTGCTATCTAGAACCTAAAAGGGTTCTTCGGCTGTCCCCATAAAATAACCCTTTGAATAACCCTTTTTGGTTCCAGGTAGAACCCTTTTGGAATAATTTTTTCTATAAGTGTAACCTTTCAGGACCAATTTTTGTATAATTTTTCGGGCACCTTTCCATTTGTTTCAATAGAGGGAACGACGTCTTCTAAATATGTGTGGAGCACAGACTTCTGGGAAGTATAGAATATGAGCATATATTTATGAAATGTCTCAACTTACTTTTCTTTTCAGATGATGATGACTCCAAGAGTCAGGAAAAGAATATGGGTGAGAAGTTAACAACTTGCCACCAATGAATAGAACATCTCTAACCTTTGTGCATAAACCAACGCCTACTTGTGTGACTAAAGTCCCATTTTGAGAGTAAACTTATGTAAATGGTTCAACTAAGAGCATAAATTTGTTTTTCCTGTTTGAATGTTTTGCATAATATTACCATAACACGTTTCAAAGACAAATGGGCCTCATTAATTCCAAATACAAACAAAATATAAAATAGTGAAATAGTGGAAATGTGATAAAGCTACAAAACAGGACATAAGAGTACATTTAAAGTAAAATCTCACATATTGTTGGTATAAAACTATCATTAATCACAAGTATGTGCATGTGCGCATGCATGTAAACCTAAAATCCTCTCTAATAGGGTATAATACCAGAATAAAGGGTTTTTATTGATAAAGACAATCATACAGATTCTCAAATAGAAGTATGTTCCTTTTCCCTTCTCTTCCCTCAAGGAATTGGAGCACAGCAAGCTACCACAGTATCTAAAGGCCTGGGTAAGACACATCTAATCCTCTCAGCTCAGGGGATAGGGCTCATGTTAAAAACAGAATAGCTCTTAGTTCAGTGAGTTCAACTCTGAGAAGTTCTTAGTGCAAAGTGGGGAAGTTGTCTTGAGTATAGACTTTAATCTGGTAAACGCTGCAGATTTTTCTATTAGATAGCCTATCAGGAAAGTTAAAGATATGATATTCATCATTCTTGAAATCAGACCATTTGAGACATTTCTGTTGAGGCTTCTTCCATAAAAGTGAGTTAAACTCACTGTAGAAGTCTGCAATATGTTTGATTCATACAATACAGGATACATATTTGTAAAGGACTGTATTGAAAGGTTTTCAATGGACTGTTAAATAAGCTTGTCTAGACTTAAACGCTGGTTTCCTTCTAGGTTTAAGCGCTCAGCCTGGCACCTCGTTCCAGGGCGAAGCTGCGAATGGTAAGGGAGCACTTCCTTTATAACACTCAATACAAATACAATTTGTACATTTGGAAAATATTTTATAGGAACCCATTCATTTACTTTACTGGTTTGGTAAGCGTACGGGCTGTAAATAGGTTGTGTAATTGGTTATAAATGGGTATTGTGTGTAGGCTGATCTTGTAAATGTATTAAGGACATTTCACATCAGAATTAAGACAAATCAGAAAAGAAAAGTCTTACGATGACTCTCAACATAAATTCCCTCACGAATTTGTGCACCCTTTCTTCCTGCAGGACATAAACTCAATGGGGATAGTGCCATGCAAGCTGGGCCTGACCGTGAGTCAGGCTCCATAATATGTGGCCGTTTTTTATGATTTATTTCAACAAAAACTGTCTTACAATCTTACATATATATTTTCCTACGGGATATTGAGAAAATGTTGTTTGCTTTGTTACAGCATCAAGCAGTACCTCAATATCAGAAGAAAGTAATGGTTAAACATGAATTATAAATTGGATTTGTGTTAGAAGAATTAGGCCATAACGTTGCATTTCCATATTAATTATGCATAATATAGATCTGGAACATGGACTGAGTTAAAGGGTAATTCCGCCACTTTTCAATATTCATTATCTCCACCATCAAACTAGTGTCTACCTATGTGAAAACAACTCGTTTCTATGATCTGTGGTTAAAAAGATAAGAAGAAAGATTCTAAAAAATGCTTCTCTGTGACATCACAGGGTAGGATTAAAAGTTTTTTTTAAACTGCAGTGAGTTTCTAGCCAGAGGAGGGTCTTTTCTTGCTCCCCACGTCACCGTGAATCTCATAGTGTTTGAAAATCACTGATTTTGATGATGTCAAAGGGTAGAACTTTTTAATTATATATTTTTTTACAAAGCGCAGAAATGCACCGTTTTCACATATGTAGACACTGGTATTGTGCTGGAGAAAATGAAATGATGTTGAAAAGTGGGGGAATTGCCTTTTAACACAGGAAGCCCAATTCTGATATTTGTGTAACTTGTGAATTGAATTTGATTTATTTGGGTAAAAGACACAGAGAACAAAATGTACAATGTGGACCTAAAGGATAACACTTAAAAGGGGCAGCAGGTAGGCTAGGGGTTAGAGCGTTGGTCCAGTAACCAGAAGGTTGCTGGATCAAATCCCCGAGCAGACAAGGTAAACATCTGTTGTTCTGCCCCTGAAAAAGGGAGTTACCCCACTGTTCCCCAGTATGCAGTCATTGTAAATATGAATTTGTTCTTAACTAACTTGCCTAGTTAAATATATATATATGAATTAAAACACTTGTTTCCAAAGTGGTGATATATAATATAATGAAGACAAAACAACCATATAGCATTCATTTATAATGACATCCTGAAAAGTGTCACTATACGTTTTGACCAATCACATCAACTCTTTGGACCATATTTGGACAAAATATTAGAATTGGGGTGCCTGTGTAAACGCAGCCATGGTGGAATACATTTGTGGAATGAATGGCTTGATGTGTTCCTATCTCCTTCAGGTAATGGTGGTGGTGGAGGAGGAGGGGGAGGGGGTGGTGGAGGAGGAGGTGGTGGAGAAGATTCACATACTTCACCCTCTGACCCCAGCTCCCATGGTAAAGCCTTGTTCTGTTATCTACTCCATGTTATTACCACTTTATTCTGAACTGTCATGTTAAGTGATACAAGTTTTGTTTAAACAATCAGTTTTTACTTATTTCTTAACGTCCCCTGTCTTTCAGATGCTTCTTTGCCAGGACATGCAGGTTCCTCTTTAGATACCAGTATTGCAGGTCAAATTACTTATTATACCTTTTTTTATTTTTAATCAAGTGATATAATATTTGAAGTGATATCTCTATTGAATCTATCTAATAAACAGTGGTAAGTCTTTATCTACTGTAATTTGATGAAAAGTGTTTTGCTTTCATTGCAGGTCCCAGTTTGGATCCGAGTCAAACAGGTAACGCTACACCCGCTCTCTCCACAAGCACTGAAGTAGACCAAAAAAACACCTGGATGTTTTACAAGCTCTGTCTGGATGGCGGTGGTTTGTCTCTATTGGGGAGGTTGAACTATTGATCTCTTGGCAGGTGCAGGGGGTCATGGCAGTTCAGTGTCACACGTGCAAGCCCCAGGTAATCTCTCTGCCTTGCCTTGGTTCAATTCTATAACAATAGTCCAATAATGCATGACATAAAACCTGGATGAATTGTATTAACAGTAAATCAACATGAATATCTTTACTGAAGCTGAATTTCAACATAATTGTTTTAGGAAAAGTGGTTGTCCACCCAGGAACAGTGGTTGTCCACCCAGGAACAGGGGTTGTCCACCCAGGAACAGAGGTTGTCCACCCAGGAACAGGGGTTGTCCACCCAGGAACAGGGGTTGTCCACCCAGGAACAGGGGTTGTCCACCCAGGAACAGGGGTTGTCCACTCAGGAACAGGGGTTGTCCACCCAGGAACAGGGGTTGTCCACCCAGGAACAGGGGTTGTCCACCCAGGAACAGGGGTTGTCCACCCAGGAACAGGGGTTGTCCACTCAGATACAATCTCTCACGGTAAGTCATCTTGGTCTACATTTGAAGAGTTTATTTCCAAAATGCTATATGCACAATTTTTTCACATTTGTGTTTTTTCATCAGAAATGATTGCTTATGGGTATATACTTATGGGTACATACAAGTGTGTGTAAAATATGTCTGTTCTCATATTTTACATTTATAGATTTTAGATGTGTATCAAAATGTATTTTTTTGCAAAATGATTATATCCATTGTTTAACTGGAATGGAATGTTTGTATGCTGTTTACTGTGGTTGTCTCACCTAGCTATCTTTAGATCAATGCACTAACTGTAAGTCGCTCTGGATAAGACCATTTGCTAAATGACTCAAATGTAAAATGCTAATGTTTTACATACATATCTCATATTACTGTACATTTCTTTATAAAAATATGTAGTTATTTGTTACATTTGACTGTGCAAAACCTAGCAGTACTACTTATTGCTCTGAGAGAATTTTGAATAAAAACATCATTTGTTGTTGATGTCATTGAACAACCCCACACCCTGATTATACAAAAAACACACCCATCTCTTTCATAATTTCTTTAAACAATAAAAGCTAATTTCCCAACATTTTTTAAAATGAAAATGGATAAATAGCATTTTGTAATGAAACTCTTAATTTGTTTGTATAAGCATATTTCAATGGTCCCTTGCAGTGATTAACTTTGTATTATGTTCATTGTGTTTACCTTATAGGCTCAATGGGACAAGCAGGAGGGAGTTCCACTCTCATCATTATCCATGAGGCTCATCCACAGCCTGCAGGTATCATTCACTACATAAAGCCACAGAAAGTTCTGGTGACAGACCTGTGACAAACAATCATATGCAGTTATGAGTTATAACGACCAATAATAATGTCACTCAGTCATGTGTCGTAAACCGGTAACTAACAATCAAGTGAATGTGTGGGTTTGGATAAGGACCATTGATAACACATAGTCAGGAACACTTTGTCTTTAATATTTTATTTTAGTGTCAGCCCATCAACAAATGGGCTGACACTAAACATTATTATGGTAAACATTATTATTAGGCTGCAGGCAAATGGCCAAATCGCCCTCTAGTTGTCTCATGGGTGTGTCATTAATATTTTTAATAATTTCATAAACAATAAACATAATTTTTGAAATCCCGCCCGAAAATCCAGTGTTTCTATGTCAAACGGTTTTGTTATATTTCAGTCTTCTTTGATGTATATAAAGTGTTATATTGGGATGCACACTCAATATGTAATACATTTCAACTTTCTATCTGACATGGTACAGGTGTCAAAAGGTTTTAAGCCCATAACCATGTGTGTGAGGTGTATACTTCTCAGGAGGCTGCCGAGGGGAGGACGGCTCATAATAATGTCTAGGATGGAGTAAATGGAATGGTATGAAACACATAGAAACCATGTGTTTGATGTGTTCAATATAATTCCATTGATTCCATCCCAGCCATTACTATTAGCCCGTCCTCCACAATTAAGTTGCCACCAGCTGCCTTTGGTATACCTTGTTTCAAAGTAGATTTGTTAAAGACTACCAAGAAACACTGTTTGACCCTGATTTACCCCCCTGCAGTAAAAGGTTATTAATTATTTACATTTCCAAGACACTCTGTATATCATGTACAGTATGTGAAGTACATCACAAGTATGATCCACAACTAGCATGCTTACAATGTTTAAATCAAGTCAGCAATGTATTGTTATTACAGGTGGCAGCATTCATACATTTGATGCTGCTGGCTATCAGACTGAGGCTCCAAGTAAGTGCATCCTGACACTAAAGAAGCAGACAGACACTATCACCATGAATGGAAAAACACCAGTTTACAATAAATTACATAAATGAAGAATGAACAACACAAGCACACAACTGTATAGATGTAAGATCTTAATTTGATCAATCTCTGGTTGCTGAAAGTTTTCCTACATCGCAGGAAATGCCAATTAGCTTCGTGATATATATAAATTCCCTGAAAACCTACACTAACACATGGTTTTATTAACAGTATCGCTCTTTTCACGTAGCCTACTTTTGGCCAGCTAATAGCCTAACCACCGATAAAGCAACATTATGAACTAAAAGTAAAAATCGTGTTGCTGCAGGATTATTTTTGCTGTGACATTATACACTACCGTTCAAAAGTTTGGGGTCACTTAGAAATGTCCTTGTTTTTGAAAGAAAAGCAAATCTTTTGTCTATTAAAATAAAATAACATAAAATTGATCAGAAATATAATGTAGACATTGTTAATGTTGTAAATGACTATTGTAGCTGGAAACGGCTGATTTTTAATGGAATATCTACATAGGCATATAGAAGCCCATTATCAGCAACCATCACTCACTCCTGTGTTCCAATGGCACATTGTGTTAGCTAATCCAAGTTTGTCATTTTAAAAGGCTAATTGATCATTAGAAAACCCTTTTGCAATTATGTTAACAGAGCTGAAAACTGTTGTGCTGATTAAAGAGGCAATAAAACTGGCATTCTTTAGACTAGTTGAGTATCTGGAGCATCAGGATCTGTGGGTATGATTACAGGCTCAAAATGGCAAGAAACAAATAACTTTCTTCTGAAACTCATCAGTCTATTCTTGTTCTGAGAAATGAAGGCTATTCCGTGCAAGAAATTGCCAAGAAACTGAAGATCTCGTACAACGCTGTGTACTAATCCCTTCACAGAAAAGCGCAAACTGGCCCTAACCAGAATATAAAGAGGAGTGGGAGGCCCCGGTGCACAACTGAGCAAGAGGACAAGTACAGCAGAGTACAATCGAACCCACAAATGCTGATGCTCCAGATACTCAACTAGTCTAAAGAATGCCTCTTTAAGGCCTTTTATTGCCTCTTTAATCAATTTCTAGCACTGACTTTCCGAGAACTGACTTTCCTAGAACTGACTTTCCTAGCACTGACTTTCCAGCACGGACTTTCTAGTGCTGACTTTACTAGCACGGACTTTCGAGCACTGACTTTCAATCAATCAATCAATCAAGTTTATTTTATATAGCCCTTCGTACATCAGCTAATATCTCGAAGTGCTGTACAGAAACCCAGCCTAAAACCCCAAACAGCAAGCAATGCAGGTGTAGAAGCACGGTGGCTAGGAAAAACTCCCTAGAAAGGCCAAAACCTAGGAAGAAACCTAGAGAGGAACCAGGCTATGGGTGGCCAGTCCTCTTCTGGCTGTGCAGGGTGGAGATTATAACAGAACATGGCCAAGATGTTCAAAATGTTCATAAATGACAAGCATGGTCAAATAATAATCAGGAATAAATGTCAGTTGGCTTTTCATAGCCGATAATTAAGAGTTGAAAACAGCAGGTCTGGGACAGGTAGGGGATTTAAAGGCCCGATGGAGCTATTTCATACAAATATGACATTTCTGGGTTACATTACTGTACTAGTTTTCCATTAAAATTGTAAATTACTTTCCTAGCACTGACTTTCCTAGAACTGACTTTCCAAGAACTGACTTTCCAGCACTGACTTTCTAGCACTGACTTTCCTAGAACTGACTTTCTAGCACTGACTTTCTAGCACTGACTTTCATAAAACTGACTTTCCTAGAACTGACTTTCTAGCACTGACTTTAATAGCACTGCCTTTCTAGCACTAACTTTCATAGAACTGACTTTCATAGAACTGACTTTCTAGCACTGACTTTCTAGCACTGACTTCCTAGCACTGACTTTCCTAGCACAGACTTTTCTAGCACTGACATTCCTAGCACTGACTTTCTAGCACTGACTTTCCTAGCACTGACTTTCATAGAACTGAATTTCCTAGAACTGACTTTCTAGCACTGACTTTACTAGCAATGCCTTTCTAGCACTGCCTTTCCAGCACTGACTTTCCAGCACTTACTTTCCAGCACTGACTTTCTAGCACTGACTTTACTAGCACTGACTTTTTGCACTGACTTTACTAGCACTGACTTTCATAGTACTGACTTTCCTAGAACTGACTTTCTAGCACTGACTTTCCTAGCACTGAATTTACTAGCACTGGCTTTCCTAGCACTGCCTTTCTAGCACTGACTTTCATAGAACTGACTTTCTAGCACTGCCTTTCTAGCACTGACTTTCTTAGAACTGACTTTCCAGCACTGACTTTCTAGCACTGACTTTAATAGCACTGACTTTCTAGCACTGCCTTTCCTAGCACTAACTTTCTAGCACTGACTTTCATAGAACTGACTTTCCAGCACTGACTTTCTAGCACTGATTTCCTAGCACTAACTTCCAGCACTGACTTTCTAGCACTGACATTCCTAGCACTGACTTTCTAGCACTGACTTTCCTAGCACTGACTTTCATAGAACTGACTTTCTAGCACTGCCTTTCCAGCACTGACTTTCTAGCACTGACTTTCATAGAACTGACTGTCCTAGAACTGACTTTCCAGCACTGACTTTCATAGAACTGACTTACCAGCACTGACTTTCCAGCACTGACTTTCTAGCACTGACTTTCCTAGAACTGACTTTCTAGCACTGACTTTCTAGCACTGACTTTCATAGAACTGACTTTCCAAGAACTGACCTTCTAGCACTGACTTTACTAGCACTGCCTTTCTAGCACTGCCTTTCTAGCACTGATTTTCCTAGAACTGACTTTCCGAGAACTGACTTTCTAGCACTGACTTTCTAGCACTGACTTTCTAGCACGGACTTCCTAGCACTGACTATACTAGCACGGACTTTCTAGCACTACCTTTCCAGCACTTACTTTCCAGCACTTACTTTCCAGCACTTACTTTCCAGCACTGACTTTCTAGCACTGACTTTACTAGCACTGACTTTTTGCACTGACTTTACTAGCACTGACTTTCATAGTACTGACTTTCCTAGAACTGACTTTCTAGCACTGACTTTCCTAGCACTGAATTTACTAGCACTGGCTTTCCTAGCACTGCCTTTCTAGCACTGACTTTCATAGAACTGACTTTCTAGCACTGCCTTTCTAGCACTGACTTTCTTAGAACTGACTTTCCAGCACTGACTTTCTAGCACTGACTTTAATAGCACTGACTTTCTAGCACTGCCTTTCCTAGCACTAACTTTCTAGCACTGACTTTCATAGAACTGACTTTCCAGCACTGACTTTCTAGCACTGATTTCCTAGCACTAACTTCCAGCACTGACTTTCTAGCACTGACATTCCTAGCACTGACTTTCTAGCACTGACTTTCTAGCACTGACTTTACTAGCACTGACTTCCTAGCACTGCTTTTCCTAGCACTAACTTTCTAGCACTGACTTTCATAGAACTGACTTTCCAGCACTGACTTTCTAGCACTGACTTTCCTAGAACTGACTTTCCAGCACTGACTTTCCAGCACTGACTTTCTAGCACTGACTTTCCTAGAACTGACTTTCTAGCACTGACTTTCTAGCACTGACTTTCATAGAACTGACTTTCCAAGAACTGACCTTCTAGCACTGACTTTACTAGCACTGCCTTTCTAGCACTGCCTTTCTAGCACTGATTTTCCTAGAACTGACTTTCCGAGAACTGACTTTCTAGCACTGACTTTCTAGCACTGACTTTTTAGCACGGACTTCCTAGCACTGACTATACTAGCACGGACTTTCTAGCACTACCTTTCCAGCACTTACTTTCCAGCACTTACTTTCCAGCACTGACTTTCTAGCACTGACTTTCTAGCACTGACTTTACTAGCACTGACTTTCATAGAACTGACTTTCCTAGAACTGACTTTCTAGCACTGACTTTCCTAGAACTGACTTTCTAGCACTGACTTTACTAGCACTGCTTTTCTAGCACTGCCTTTCTATCACTGCCCTTCCTAGAACTGACTTTCCTAGAACTGACTTTCTAGCACTGACTTTCTAGCACTGACTTTTATAGAACTGACTTTCCAGCACTGACTTTACTAGCACTGCCTTTCTAGCACTGACTTTCATAGAACTGACTTTCCTAAAACTGACTTTCTAGCACTGACTTTCTAGCACTGACTTCCTAGCACTTATTTTCCTAGCACTGACTTTCTAGCACTGACTTTCTAGCACTGACTTTCTAGCACTGACTATCTAGCACTGACTTCCTAGCACTGACTTTCCAGCACTGACTTTCCAGCACTGACTTTATAGCACTGACTTTACTAGCACTGACTTTCTATCACTGACTTTCTAGTACTGACATTCCTAGCACTGACTTTCTAGCACTGACTTTCCTAGAACTGACTTTTTAGCACTGACTTTCTAGCACTGACTTCCTATCACTGACTTTACTAGCACAGACATCCTAGCAATAACTTTCCAGCACTGACTTTCTAGCACTGACTTTACTAGCACTGCCTTTCTAGCACTGCCTTTCCAGCACTGACTTCCAGCACTTACTTTCTAGCACTGACTTTCTAGCACTGACTTTCTAGCACTGACTTTCTAGCACTGACTTTCCTAGAACTGACTTTCCATCACTGACTTTCTAGCACTGGCTTTCCTAGCACTGCCTTTCTAGCACTGACTGTCATAGAACTGACTTTCCTAGAACTGACTTTCTAGCACTAACTTTCTAGCACTGACTTTCATAGAACTGACATTCCAGCACTGACTTTCTAGCACTGACTTTCCTAGAACTGACTTTCCAGCACTGACTTTCCAGCACTGACTTTCTAGCACTGACTTTCCTAGAACTGACTTTCCTAGAACTGACTTTCTAGCACTGACTTTCTAGCACTGACTTTCTAGCATTGACTTTCTAGCACTGACTTCCTAGCACTGATTTTCCTGGCACGGACAATTTCTAGCACTGACTTTCCTAGCACTGACTTTCCAGCACTGACTTTCTAGCACTGACTTTCATGAACTGACTTTCCTAGAACTGACTTTCTAGCACTGACTTTCTAGCACTGACTTTACTACCACTGACTTTCCAGCACTGACTTTCGAGCACTGACTTTACTAGCACTGCCTTTCTAGCACTGCCTTTCTAGCACTGACTTTCATAGAACTGACTTTCCTAGAACTTACTTTCTAGCGCTGACTTTCTAGCACTGACTTCCTAGCACTGACTTTCCTAGCACTGACTTTCTAGCACTGACTTTCTAGCACTGACTTTACTAGCACTGACTTTTCTAGCACTGACTTTCTAGCACTGACTTTCTATCACTGACTTTCTAGCACTGACATTCCTAGCACTGACTTTCTAGCACTGACTTTCCTAGCACTGACATTCATAGAACTGACTTTCCTAGATCTGACTTTCTAGCACTGACTTTCTAGCACTGACTTCCTAGCACTGACTTTACTAGCACAGACTTCCTAGCACTAACTTTCCAGCACTGATTTTCTAGCACTGACTTTACTAGCACTGCCTTTCTAGCACTGACTTTCTTAGAACTGACTTTCCAGCACTGACTTTCCTAGAACTGACTTTCTAGCACTGACTTTCTAGCACTGACTTCCTAGCACTGACTTTACTAGCACAGACTTCCTAGCACTAACTTTCCAGCACTAACTTTCCAGCACTGACTTTCTAGCACTGACTTTACTAGCACTGACTTCCTAGCACTGCTTTTCCTAGCACTAACTTTCTAGCACTGACTTTCATAGAACTGACTTTCCAGCACTGACTTTCTAGCACTGACTTTCCTAGAACTGACTTTCCAGCACTGACTTTCCAGCACTGACTTTCTAGCACTGACTTTCCTAGAACTGACTTTCTAGCACTGACTTTCTAGCACTGACTTTCATAGAACTGACTTTCCAAGAACTGACCTTCTAGCACTGACTTTACTAGCACTGCCTTTCTAGCAATGCCTTTCTAGCACTGATTTTCCTAGAACTGACTTTCCGAGAACTGACTTTCTAGCACTGACTTTCTAGCACTGACTTTCTAGCACGGACTTCCTAGCACTGACTATACTAGCACGGACTTTCTAGCACTACCTTTCCAGCACTTACTTTCCAGCACTTACTTTCCAGCACTGACTTTCTAGCACTGACTTTCTAGCACTGACTTTCCTAGAACTGACTTTCTAGCACTGACTTTACTAGCACTGCTTTTCTAGCACTGCCTTTCTATCACTGCCCTTCCTAGAACTGACTTTCCTAGAACTGACTTTCTAGCACTGACTTTCTAGCACTGACTTTTATAGAACTGACTTTCCAGCACTGACTTTACTAGCACTGCCTTTCTAGCACTGACTTTCATAGAACTGACTTTCCTAAAACTGACTTTCTAGCACTGACTTTCTAGCACTGACTTCCTAGCACTTATTTTCCTAGCACTGACTTTCTAGCACTGACTTTCTAGCACTGACTTTCTAGCACTGACTATCTAGCACTGACTTCCTAGCACTGACTTTCCAGCACTGACTTTCCAGCACTGACTTTATAGCACTGACTTTACTAGCACTGACTTTCTATCACTGACTTTCTAGTACTGACATTCCTAGCACTGACTTTCTAGCACTGACTTTCCTAGAACTGACTTTTTAGCACTGACTTTCTAGCACTGACTTCCTAGCACTGACTTTACTAGCACAGACTTCCTAGCAATAACTTTCCAGCACTGACTTTCTAGCACTGACTTTACTAGCACTGCCTTTCTAGCACTGCCTTTCCAGCACTGACTTCCAGCACTTACTTTCTAGCACTGACTTTCTAGCACTGACTTTCTAGCACTGACTTTCTAGCACTGACTTTCCTAGAACTGACTTTCCATCACTGACTTTCTAGCACTGGCTTTCCTAGCACTGCCTTTCTAGCACTGACTGTCATAGAACTGACTTTCCTAGAACTGACTTTCTAGCACTAACTTTCTAGCACTGACTTTCATAGAACTGACATTCCAGCACTGACTTTCTAGCACTGACTTTCCTAGAACTGACTTTCCAGCACTGACTTTCCAGCACTGACTTTCTAGCACTGACTTTCCTAGAACTGACTTTCCTAGAACTGACTTTCTAGCACTGACTTTACTAGCACTGCCTTTCTAGCATTGACTTTCTAGCACTGACTTTCTAGCATTGACTTTCTAGCACTGACTTCCTAGCACTGATTTTCCTGGCACGGACTTTTCTAGCACTGACTTTCCTAGCACTGACTTTCCAGCACTGACTTTCTAGCACTGACTTTCATGAACTGACTTTCCTAGAACTGACTTTCTAGCACTGACTTTCTAGCACTGACTTTACTACCACTGACTTTCCAGCACTGACTTTCGAGCACTGACTTTACTAGCACTGCCTTTCTAGCACTGCCTTTCTAGCACTGACTTTCATAGAACTGACTTTCCTAGAACTTACTTTCTAGCGCTGACTTTCTAGCACTGACTTCCTAGCACTGACTTTCCTAGCACTGACTTTCTAGCACTGACTTTCTAGCACTGACTTTACTAGCACTGACTTTTCTAGCACTGACTTTCTAGCACTGACTTTCTATCACTGACTTTCTAGCACTGACATTCCTAGCACTGACTTTCTAGCACTGACTTTCCTAGCACTGACATTCATAGAACTGACTTTCCTAGATCTGACTTTCTAGCACTGACTTTCTAGCACTGACTTCCTAGCACTGACTTTACTAGCACAGACTTCCTAGCACTAACTTTCCAGCACTGATTTTCTAGCACTGACTTTACTAGCACTGCCTTTCTAGCACTGACTTTCTTAGAACTGACTTTCCAGCACTGACTTTCCTAGAACTGACTTTCTAGCACTGACTTTCTAGCACTGACTTCCTAGCACTGACTTTACTAGCACAGACTTCCTAGCACTAACTTTCCAGCACTAACTTTCCAGCACTGACTTTCTAGCACTGACTTTACTAGCACTGACTTCCTAGCACTGCTTTTCCTAGCACTAACTTTCTAGCACTGACTTTCATAGAACTGACTTTCCAGCACTGACTTTCTAGCACTGACTTTCCTAGAACTGACTTTCCAGCACTGACTTTCCAGCACTGACTTTCTAGCACTGACTTTCCTAGAACTGACTTTCTAGCAATGACTTTCTAGCACTGACTTTCATAGAACTGACTTTCCTAGAAATGACTTTCTAGCACTGACTTTACTAGCACTGACTTTCTAGCACTGCCTTTCTAGCACTTACTTTCCTAAAACTGACTTTCTAGCACTGACTTTCTAGCACTGACTTCATAGCACTGACTTTCCTAGCACGGACTTTTCTAGCACTGACTTTTCTAGCACTGACTTTCTAGCACTGACTTTCATAGAACTGAATTTCCTAGAACTGACTTTCTAGCACTGACTTTCTAGCACTGACTTTACTACCACTGACTTTCCAGCACTGACTTTCCAGCACTGCCTTTACTAGCACTGCCTTTCTAGCACTGACTTTCATAGAACTGACTTTCCTAGAACTGACTTTCTAGCACTGACTTTCTAGCACTGACTTCCTAGCACTGACTTTCCTTGCACTGACTTTCTAGCACTGACTTTCTAGCACTGACTTTACTGGCACTGACTTTTCTAGCACTGACTTTCTAGCACTGACTTTCTATCACTGACTTTCTAGCACTGACTTTCTAGCACTGACTTCCTAGCACTGACTTTCCTAGCACGGACTTTTCTAGCACTGACTTTCCTAGCACTGACTTTCTAGCACTGACTTTCATAGAACTGACTTTCCTAGAACTGACTTTCTAGCACTGACTTTCTAGCACTGACTTTACTACCACTGACTTTCCAGCAATGACTTTCCAGCACTGACTTTACTAGCACTGCCTTTCTAGCACTGCCTTTCTAGCACTGACTTTCATAGAACTGACTTTCCTAGAACTGACTTTCTAGCACTGACTTTCTAGCACTGACTTCCTAGCACTGACTTTCCTTGCACTGACTTTCTAGCACTGACTTCCTAGCACTGACTTTCCTTGCATTGACATTCTATCACTGACTTTCTAGCACTGACATTCCTAGCACTGACTTTCTAGCACTGACTTTCCTAGCACTGACATTCATAGAACTGACTTTCCTTGAACTGACTTTCTAGCACTGACTTTACTAGCACAGACTTCCTAGCACTAACTTTCCAGCACTGATTTTCTAGCAATGACTTTACTAGCACTGCCTTTCTAGCACTGCCTTTCCAGCACTTACTTTCCAACACTGACTTTCTAGCACTGACTTTACTAGCACTGACTTTCTAACACTAACTTTCCAGCACTGACTTTCTAGCACTGACTTTACTAGCACTGCCTTTCTAGCACTGACTTTCCAGCACTGACTTTCCAGTACTTACTTTCTAGCACTGCCTTTCTAGCACTGACTTTCCTAGAACTGACTTTCCATCACTGACTTTCTAGCACTGACTTTACTAGCACTGATTCCTAGCACTGCCTTTCTTGCACTGACTTTCATAGAACTGACTTTCCTAGAACTGACTTTCTAGCACTGCCTTTCTAGCACTGACTTTACTAGCACTGACTTTCATAGAACTGACTTTCCTAGAACTGACTTTCATAGCACTGACTTTACTAGCACTGACTTCCTAGCACTGCCTTTCTAGCACTGCCTTTCCTAGAACTGACTTTCCTAGAACTGACTTTCTAGCACTGACTTTCTAGCACTGATTTTTATAGAACTGACTTTCCAGCACTGACTTTACTAGCACTGCCTTTCTAGCACTGACTTTCATAGAACTGACTTTCCTAAAACTGACTTTCTAGCACTGACTTTCTAGCACTGCCTTTCTAGCACTGCCTTTCTAGCACTGCCTTTCCTAGAACTGACTTTCCTAGAACTGACTTTCTAGCACTGACTTTCTAGCACTGACTTTTATAGAACTGACTTTCCAGCACTGACTTTACTAGCACTGCCTTTCTAGCACTGACTTTCATAGAACTGACTTTCATAAAACTGACTTTCTAGCACTGACTTCCTAGCACTGATTTTCCTAGCACTGACTTTCTAGCACTGACTTTCTAGCACTGACTTTCTAGCACTGACTATCTAGCACTGACTTCCTAGCACTGACTTTCCAGCACTGACTTTCCAGCACTGACTTTACTAGCACTGACTTTACTAGCACTGACTTTCTATCACTGACTTTCTAGTACTGACATTCCTAGCACTGACTTTCTAGCACTGACTTTCCTAGAACTGACTTTTTAGCACTGACTTTCTAGCACTGACTTGCTAGCACTGACTTTACTAGCACAGACTTCCTAGCACTAACTTTCCAGCACTGACTTTCTAGCACTGACTTTACTAGCACTGCCTTTCTAGCACTGCCTTTCCAGCACTGACTTCCAGCACTTACTTTCTAGCACTGACTTTCTAGCACTGACTTTCTAGCACTGACTTTCTAGCACTGACTTTCTAGCACTGACTTTCCTAGAACTGACTTTCCATCACTGACTTTCTAGCACTGGCTTTCCTAGCACTGACTTCCTAGCACTGCCTTTCTAGCACTGACTGTCATAGAACTGACTTTCCTAGAACTGACTTTCTAGCACTGCCTTTCTAGCACTGACTTTCTTAGAACTGACTTTCCAGCACTGACTTTCTAGCACTGACTTTACTAGCACTGACTTCCTAGCACTGCCTTTCCTAGCACTGACTTTCCTATAACTGACTTTCCAGCACTGACTTTCCAGCACTGACTTTCTAGCACTGACTTTCCTAGAACTGACTTTCCTAGAACTGACTTTCTAGCACTGACTTTACTAGCACTGCCTTTCTAGCACTGACTTTCTAGCACTGACTTTCTAGCATTGACTTTCTAGCACTGACTTCCTAGAACTGACTTTCCTAGAACTGACTTTCTAGCACTGACTTTCTAGCACTGACTTTTATAGAACTGACTTTCCAGCACTGACGTTACTAGCACTGCCTTTCTAGCACTGACTTTCATAGAACTGACTTTCCTAAAACTGACTTTCTAGCACTGACTTTCTAGCACTGCCTTTCTAGCACTGCCTTTCTAGCACTGCCTTTCCTAGAACTGACTTTCCTAGAACTGACTTTCTAGCACTGACTTTCTAGCACTGACTTTTATAGAACTGACTTTCCAGCACTGACTTTACTAGCACTGCCTTTCTAGCACTGACTTTCATAGAACTGACTTTCATAAAACTGACTTTCTAGCACTGACTTCCTAGCACTGATTTTCCTAGCACTGACTTTCTAGCACTGACTTTCTAGCACTGACTTTCTAGCACTGACTATCTAGCACTGACTTCCTAGCACTGACTTTCCAGCACTGACTTTCCAGCACTGACTTTCTAGCACTGACTTTTATAGAACTGACTTTCCAGCACTGACTTTACTAGCACTGCCTTTCTAGCACTGACTTTCATAGAACTGACTTTCATAAAACTGACTTTCTAGCACTGACTTCCTAGCACTGATTTTCCTAGCACTGACTTTCTAGCACTGACTTTCTAGCACTGACTTTCTAGCACTGACTATCTAGCACTGACTTCCTAGCACTGACTTTCCAGCACTGACTTTCCAGCACTGACTTTATAGCACTGACTTTACTAGCACTGACTTTCTATCACTGACTTTCTAGTACTGACATTCCTAGCACTGACTTTCTAGCACTGACTTTCCTAGAACTGACTTTTTAGCACTGACTTTCTAGCACTGACTTGCTAGCACTGACTTTACTAGCACAGACTTCCTAGCACTAACTTTCCAGCACTGACTTTCTAGCACTGACTTTACTAGCACTGCCTTTCTAGCACTGCCTTTCCAGCACTGACTTCCAGCACTTACTTTCTAGCACTGACTTTCTAGCACTGACTTTCTAGCACTGACTTTCTAGCACTGACTTTCTAGCACTGACTTTCCTAGAACTGACTTTCCATCACTGACTTTCTAGCACTGGCTTTCCTAGCACTGACTTCCTAGCACTGCCTTTCTAGCACTGACTGTCATAGAACTGACTTTCCTAGAACTGACTTTCTAGCACTGCCTTTCTAGCACTGACTTTCTTAGAACTGACTTTCCAGCACTGACTTTCTAGCACTGACTTTACTAGCACTGACTTCCTAGCACTGCCTTTCCTAGCACTGACTTTCCTAGAACTGACTTTCCAGCACTGACTTTCCAGCACTGACTTTCTAGCACTGACTTTCCTAGAACTGACTTTCCTAGAACTGACTTTCTAGCACTGACTTTACTAGCACTGCCTTTCTAGCACTGACTTTCTAGCACTGACTTTCTAGCATTGACTTTCTAGCACTGACTTCCTAGAACTGACTTTCCTAGAACTGACTTTCTAGCACTGACTTTCTAGCACTGACTTTTATAGAACTGACTTTCCAGCACTGACTTTACTAGCACTGCCTTTCTAGCACTGACTTTCATAGAACTGACTTTCCTAAAACTGACTTTCTAGCACTGACTTTCTAGCACTGCCTTTCTAGCACTGCCTTTCTAGCACTGCCTTTCCTAGAACTGACTTTCCTAGAACTGACTTTCTAGCACTGACTTTCTAGCACTGACTTTTATAGAACTGACTTTCCAGCACTGACTTTACTAGCACTGCCTTTCTAGCACTGACTTTCATAGAACTGACTTTCATAAAACTGACTTTCTAGCACTGACTTTCCTAGAACTGACTTTCCATCACTGACTTTCTAGCACTGGCTTTCCTAGCACTGACTTCCTAGCACTGCCTTTCTAGCACTGACTGTCATAGAACTGACTTTCCTAGAACTGACTTTCTAGCACTGCCTTTCTAGCACTGACTTTCTTAGAACTGACTTTCCAGCACTGACGTTCTAGCACTGACTTTACTAGCACTGACTTCCTAGCACTGCCTTTCCTAGCACTGACTTTCCTAGAACTGACTTTCCAGCACTGACTTTCCAGCACTGACTTTCTAGCACTGACTTTCCTAGAACTGACTTTTTAGCACTGACTTTCCAGCACTGACTTTCCAGTACTTACTTTCTAGCACTGCCTTTCTAGCACTGACTTTCCTAGAACTGACTTTCCATCACTGACTTTCTAGCACTGACTTTACTAGCACTGACTTCCTAGCACTGCCTTTCTTGCACTGACTTTCATAGAACTGACTTTCCTAGAACTGACTTTCTAGCACTGCCTTTCTAGCACTGACTTTACTAGCACTGACTTTCATAGAACTGACTTTCCTAGAACTGACTTTCATAGCACTGACTTTACTAGCACTGCCTTTCTAGCACTGCCTTTCTAGCACTGCCTTTCCTAGAACTGACTTTCCTAGAACTGACTTTCTAGCACTGACTTTCTAGCACTGACTTTTATAGAACTGACTTTCCAGCACTGACTTTACTAGCACTGCCTTTCTAGCACTGACTTTCATAGAACTGACTTTCCTAAAACTGACTTTCTAGCACTGACTTTCTAGCACTGACTTCCTAGCACTGATTTTCCTAGCACTGACTTTCTAGCACTGACTTTCTAGCACTGTCTTTCTAGCACTGACTATCTAGCACTGACTTCCTAGCACTGACTTTCCAGCACTGACTTTATAGCACTGACTTTCTAGCACTGACTTCCTAGCACTGACTTTCCTTGCACTGAATTTCTAGCACTGACTTTCTAGCACTGACTTTACTGGCACTGACTTTTCTAGCACTGACTTTCTAGCATTGACTTTCTATCACTGACTTTCTAGCACTGACATTCCTAGCACTGACTTTCTAGCACTGACTTTCCTAGCACTGACATTCATAGAACTGACTTTCCTTGAACTGACTTTCTAGCACTGACTTCCTAGCACAGACTTCCTAGCACTAACTTTCCAGCACTGATTTTCTAGCAATGACTTTACTAGCACTGCCTTTCCAGCACTTACTTTCCAACACTGACTTTCTAGCACTGACTTTACTAGCACTGACTTTCTAACACTAACTTTCCAGCACTGACTTTCTAGCACTGACTTTACTAGCACTGCCTTTCTAGCACTGACTTTCCAGCACTGACTTTCCAGTACTTACTTTCTAGCACTGCCTTTCTAGCACTGACTTTCCTAGAACTGACTTTCCATCACTGACTTTCTAGCACTGACTTTACTAGCACTGACTTCCTAGCACTGCCTTTCTTGCACTGACTTTCATAGAACTGACTTTCCTAGAACTGACTTTCTAGCACTGCCTTTCTAGCACTGACTTTACTAGCACTGACTTTCATAGAACTGACTTTCCTAGAACTGACTTTCATAGCACTGACTTTACTAGCACTGCCTTTCTAGCACTGCCTTTCTAGCACTGCCTTTCCTAGAACTGACTTCCCTAGAACTGACTTTCTAGCACTGACTTTCTAGCACTGACTTTTATAGAACTGACTTTCCAGCACTGACTTTACTAGCACTGCCTTTCTAGCACTGACTTTCATAGAACTGACTTTCCTAAAACTGACTTTCTAGCACTGACTTTCTAGCACTGACTTCCTAGCACTGATTTTCCTAGCACTGACTTTCTAGCACTGACTTTCTAGCACTGTCTTTCTAGCACTGACTATCTAGCACTGACTTCCTAGCACTGACTTTCCAGCACTGACTTTCCAGCACTGACTTTATAGCACTGACTTTCTAGCACTGACTTCCTAGCACTGACTTTCCTTGCACTGAATTTCTAGCACTGACTTTCTAGCACTGACTTTACTGGCACTGACTTTTCTAGCACTGACTTTCTAGCATTGACTTTCTATCACTGACTTTCTAGCACTGACATTCCTAGCACTGACTTTCTAGCACTGACTTTCCTAGCACTGACATTCATAGAACTGACTTTCCTTGAACTGACTTTCTAGCACTGACTTCCTAGCACAGACTTCCTAGCACTAACTTTCCAGCACTGATTTTCTAGCAATGACTTTACTAGCACTGCCTTTCCAGCACTTACTTTCCAACACTGACTTTCTAGCACTGACTTTACTAGCACTGACTTTCTAACACTAACTTTCCAGCACTGACTTTCTAGCACTGACTTTACTAGCACTGCCTTTCTAGCACTGCCTTTCCAGCACTGACTTTCCAGTACTTACTTTCTAGCACTGCCTTTCTAGCACTGACTTTCCTAGAACTGACTTTCCATCACTGACTTTCTAGCACTGACTTTTCTAGCACTGACTTCCTAGCACTGCCTTTCTTGCACTGACTTTCATAGAACTGACTTTCCTAGAACTGACTTTCTAGCACTGCCTTTCTAGCACTGACTTTACTAGCACTGACTTTCATAGAACTGACTTTCCTAGAACTGACTTTCATAGCACTGACTTTACTAGCACTGCCTTTCTAGCACTGCCTTTCTAGCACTGCCTTTCCTAGAACTGACTTTCCTAGAACTGACTTTCTAGCACTGACTTTCTAGCACTGACTTTTATAGAACTGACTTTCCAGCACTGACTTTACTAGCACTGCCTTTCTAGCACTGACTTTCATAGAACTGACTTTCCTAAAACTGACTTTCTAGCACTGACTTTCTAGCACTGACTTCCTAGCACTGATTTTCCTAGCACTGACTTTCTAGCACTGACTTTCTAGCACTGTCTTTCTAGCACTGACTATCTAGCACTGACTTCCTAGCACTGACTTTCCAGCACTGACTTTCCAGCACTGACTTTATAGCACTGACTTTACTAGCACTGACTTTCTATCACTGACTTTCTAGAACTGACATTCCTAGCACTGACTTTTTAGCACTGACTTTCTAGCACTGACTTGCTAGCACTGACTTTACTAGCACAGACTTCCTAGCACTAACTTTCCAGCACTGACTTTCTAGCACTGCCTTTACTAGCACTGCCTTTCTAGCACTGCCTTTCCAGCACTGACTTCCAGCACTTACTTTCTAGCACTGACTTTCTAGCACTGACTTTCTAGCACTGACTTTCTAGCACTGACTTTCTAGCACTGACTTTCCTAGAACTGACTTTCCATCACTGACTTTCTAGCACTGGCTTTCCAAGCACTGACTTCCTAGCACTGCCTTTCTAGCACTGACTGTCATAGAACTGACTTTCCTAGAACTTACTTTCTAGCACTGCCTTTCTAGCACTGACTTTCTTAGAACTGACTTTCCAGCACTGACTTTCTAGCACTGACTTTACTAGCACTGACTTCCTAGCACTGCCTTTCCTAGCACTGACTTTCCTAGAACTGACTTTCCAGCACTGACTTTCCAGCACTGACTTTCTAGCACTGACTTTCCTAGAACTGACTTTCCTAGCACTGACTTTCTAGCACTGACTTTACTAGCACTGCCTTTCTAGCACTGACTTTCTAGCACTGACTTTCTAACATTGACTTTCTAGCACTGACTTCCTAGCACTGATTTTCCTAGCACGGACTTTTCTAGCACTGACTTTCCTAGCACTGACTTTCCAGCACTGACTTTTTAGCACTGACTTTCATAGAACTGACTTTCCTAGAACTGACTTTCTAGCACTGACTTTACTACCACTGACTTTCCAGCACTGCCTTTCTAGCACTGCCTTTCTAGCACTGACTTTCATAGAACTGACTTTACTAGCACAGACTTCCTAGCACTAACTTTCCAGCACTGACTTTCTAGCACTGCCTTTACTAGCACTGCCTTTCTAGCACTGCCTTTCCAGCACTGACTTCCAGCACTTACTTTCTAGCACTGACTTTCTAGCACTGACTTTCTAGCACTGACTTTCTAGCACTGACTTTCTAGCACTGACTTTCCTAGAACTGACTTTCCATCACTGACTTTCTAGCACTGGCTTTCCAAGCACTGACTTCCTAGCACTGCCTTTCTAGCACTGACTGTCATAGAACTGACTTTCCTAGAACTTACTTTCTAGCACTGCCTTTCTAGCACTGACTTTCTTAGAACTGACTTTCCAGCACTGACTTTCTAGCACTGACTTTACTAGCACTGACTTCCTAGCACTGCCTTTCCTAGCACTGACTTTCCTAGAACTGACTTTCCAGCACTGACTTTCCAGCACTGACTTTCTAGCACTGACTTTCCTAGAACTGACTTTCCTAGCACTGACTTTCTAGCACTGACTTTACTAGCACTGCCTTTCTAGCACTGACTTTCTAGCACTGACTTTCTAGCATTGACTTTCTAGCACTGACTTCCTAGAACTGACTTTCCTAGAACTGACTTTCTAGCACTGACTTTCTAGCACTGACTTTTATAGAACTGACTTTCCAGCACTGACGTTACTAGCACTGCCTTTCTAGCACTGACTTTCATAGAACTGACTTTCCTAAAACTGACTTTCTAGCACTGACTTTCTAGCACTGCCTTTCTAGCACTGCCTTTCTAGCACTGCCTTTCCTAGAACTGACTTTCCTAGAACTGACTTTCTAGCACTGACTTTCTAGCACTGACTTTTATAGAACTGACTTTCCAGCACTGACTTTACTAGCACTGCCTTTCTAGCACTGACTTTCATAGAACTGACTTTCATAAAACTGACTTTCTAGCACTGACTTCCTAGCACTGATTTTCCTAGCACTGACTTTCTAGCACTGACTTTCTAGCACTGACTTTCTAGCACTGACTATCTAGCACTGACTTCCTAGCACTGACTTTCCAGCACTGACTTTCCAGCACTGACTTTATAGCACTGACTTTACTAGCACTGACTTTCTATCACTGACTTTCTAGTACTGACATTCCTAGCACTGACTTACTAGCACTGACTTTCCTAGAACTGACTTTTTAGCACTGACTTTCTAGCACTGACTTGCTAGCACTGACTTTACTAGCACAGACTTCCTAGCACTAACTTTCCAGCACTGACTTTCTAGCACTGACTTTACTAGCACTGCCTTTCTAGCACTGCCTTTCCAGCACTGACTTCCAGCACTTACTTTCTAGCACTGACTTTCTAGCACTGACTTTCTAGCACTGACTTTCCAGCACTGACGTTACTAGCACTGCCTTTCTAGCACTGACTTTCATAGAACTGACTTTCCTAAAACTGACTTTCTAGCACTGACTTTCTAGCACTGCCTTTCTAGCACTGCCTTTCTAGCACTGCCTTTCCTAGAACTGACTTTCCTAGAACTGACTTTCTAGCACTGACTTTCTAGCACTGACTTTTATAGAACTGACTTTCCAGCACTGACTTTACTAGCACTGCCTTTCTAGCACTGACTTTCATAGAACTGACTTTCATAAAACTGACTTTCTAGCACTGACTTCCTAGCACTGATTTTCCTAGCACTGACTTTCTAGCACTGACTTTCTAGCACTGACTTTCTAGCACTGACTATCTAGCACTGACTTCCTAGCACTGACTTTCCAGGACTGACTTTCCAGCACTGACTTTATAGCACTGACTTTACTAGCACTGACTTTCTATCACTGACTTTCTAGTACTGACATTCCTAGCACTGACTTTCTAGCACTGACTTTCCTAGAACTGACTGTTTAGCACTGACTTTCTAGCACTGACTTGCTAGCACTGACTTTACTAGCACAGACTTCCTAGCACTAACTTTCCAGCACTGACTTTCTAGCACTGACTTTACTAGCACTGCCTTTCTAGCACTGCCTTTCCAGCACTGACTTCCAGCACTTACTTTCTAGCACTGACTTTCTAGCACTGACTTTCTAGCACTGACTTTCTAGCACTGACTTTCTAGCACTGACTTTCCTAGAACTGACTTTCCATCACTGACTTTCTAGCACTGGCTTTCCTAGCACTGACTTCCTAGCACTGCCTTTCTAGCACTGACTGTCATAGAACTGACTTTCCTAGAACTGACTTTCTAGCACTGCCTTTCTAGCACTGACTTTCTTAGAACTGACTTTCCAGCACTGACTTTCTAGCACTGACTTTACTAGCACTGACTTCCTAGCACTGCCTTTCCTAGCACTGACTTTCCTAGAACTGACTTTCCAGCACTGACTTTCCAGCACTGACTTTACTAGCACTGACTTCCTAGCACTGCCTTTCTTGCACTGACTTTCATAGAACTGACTTTCCTAGAACTGACTTTCTAGCACTGCCTTTCTAGCACTGACTTTACTAGCACTGACTTTCATAGAACTGACTTTCCTAGAACTGACTTTCATAGCACTGACTTTACTAGCACTGCCTTTCTAGCACTGCCTTTCTAGCACTGCCTTTCCTAGAACTGACTTTCCTAGAACTGACTTTCTAGCACTGACTTTCTAGCACTGACTTTTATAGAACTGACTTTCCAGCACTGACTTTACTAGCACTGCCTTTCTAGCACTGACTTTCATAGAACTGACTTTCCTAAAACTGACTTTCTAGCACTGACTTTCTAGCACTGACTTCCTAGCACTGATTTTCCTAGCACTGACTTTCTAGCACTGACTTTCTAGCACTGTCTTTCTAGCACTGACTATCTAGCACTGACTTCCTAGCACTGACTTTCCAGCACTGACTTTCCAGCACTGACTTTATAGCACTGACTTTCTAGCACTGACTTCCTAGCACTGACTTTCCTTGCACTGAATTTCTAGCACTGACTTTCTAGCACTGACTTTACTGGCACTGACTTTTCTAGCACTGACTTTCTAGCATTGACTTTCTATCACTGACTTTCTAGCACTGACTTTCCTAGAACTGACTTTCCATCACTGACTTTCTAGCACTGACTTTACTAGCACTGACTTCCTAGCACTGCCTTTCTTGCACTGACTTTCATAGAACTGACTTTCCTAGAACTGACTTTCTAGCACTGCCTTTCTAGCACTGACTTTACTAGCACTGACTTTCATAGAACTGACTTTCCTAGAACTGACTTTCATAGCACTGACTTTACTAGCACTGCCTTTCTAGCACTGCCTTTCTAGCACTGCCTTTCCTAGAACTGACTTTCCTAGAACTGACTTTCTAGCACTGACTTTCTAGCACTGACTTTTATAGAACTGACTTTCCAGCACTGACTTTACTAGCACTGCCTTTCTAGCACTGACTTTCATAGAACTGACTTTCCTAAAACTGACTTTCTAGCACTGACTTTCTAGCACTGACTTCCTAGCACTGATTTTCCTAGCACTGACTTTCTAGCACTGACTTTCTAGCACTGTCTTTCTAGCACTGACTATCTAGCACTGACTTCCTAGCACTGACTTTCCAGCACTGACTTTCCAGCACTGACTTTATAGCACTGACTTTCTAGCACTGACTTCCTAGCACTGACTTTCCTTGCACTGAATTTCTAGCACTGACTTTCTAGCACTGACTTTACTGGCACTGACTTTTCTAGCACTGACTTTCTAGCATTGACTTTCTATCACTGACTTTCTAGCACTGACATTCCTAGCACTGACTTTCTAGCACTGACTTTCCTAGCACTGACATTCATAGAACTGACTTTCCTTGAACTGACTTTCTAGCACTGACTTTCTAGCACTGACTTTCTAGCACTGACTATCTAGCACTGACTTCCTAGCACTGACTTTCCAGCACTGACTTTCCAGCACTGACTTTATAGCACTGACTTTACTAGCACTGACTTTCTATCACTGACTTTCTAGTACTGACATTCCTAGCACTGACTTTCTAGCACTGACTTTCCTAGAACTGACTGTTTAGCACTGACTTTCTAGCACTGACTTGCTAGCACTGACTTTACTAGCACAGACTTCCTAGCACTAACTTTCCAGCACTGACTTTCTAGCACTGACTTTACTAGCACTGCCTTTCTAGCACTGCCTTTCCAGCACTGACTTCCAGCACTTACTTTCTAGCACTGACTTTCTAGCACTGACTTTCTAGCACTGACTTTCTAGCACTGACTTTCTAGCACTGACTTTCCTAGAACTGACTTTCCATCACTGACTTTCTAGCACTGGCTTTCCTAGCACTGACTTCCTAGCACTGCCTTTCTAGCACTGACTGTCATAGAACTGACTTTCCTAGAACTGACTTTCTAGCACTGCCTTTCTAGCACTGACTTTCTTAGAACTGACTTTCCAGCACTGACTTTCTAGCACTGACTTTACTAGCACTGACTTCCTAGCACTGCCTTTCCTAGCACTGACTTTCCTAGAACTGACTTTCCAGCACTGACTTTCCAGCACTGACTTTACTAGCACTGACTTCCTAGCACTGCCTTTCTTGCACTGACTTTCATAGAACTGACTTTCCTAGAACTGACTTTCTAGCACTGCCTTTCTAGCACTGACTTTACTAGCACTGACTTTCATAGAACTGACTTTCCTAGAACTGACTTTCATAGCACTGACTTTACTAGCACTGCCTTTCTAGCACTGCCTTTCTAGCACTGCCTTTCCTAGAACTGACTTTCCTAGAACTGACTTTCTAGCACTGACTTTCTAGCACTGACTTTTATAGAACTGACTTTCCAGCACTGACTTTACTAGCACTGCCTTTCTAGCACTGACTTTCTAGCACTGACTTCCTAGCACTGATTTTCCTAGCACTGACTTTCTAGCACTGACTTTCTAGCACTGTCTTTCTAGCACTGACTATCTAGCACTGACTTCCTAGCACTGACTTTCCAGCACTGACTTTCCAGCACTGACTTTATAGCACTGACTTTCTAGCACTGACTTCCTAGCACTGACTTTCCTTGCACTGAATTTCTAGCACTGACTTTCTAGCACTGACTTTACTGGCACTGACTTTTCTAGCACTGACTTTCTAGCACTGACTTTACTAGCACTGCCTTTCTAGCACTGACTTTCTAGCACTGACTTTCTAGCATTGACTTTCTAGCACTGACTTCCTAGAACTGACTTTCCTAGAACTGACTTTCTAGCACTGACTTTCTAGCACTGACTTTTATAGAACTGACTTTCCAGCACTGACGTTACTAGCACTGCCTTTCTAGCACTGACTTTCATAGAAGTGACTTTCCTAAAACTGACTTTCTAGCACTGACTTTCTAGCACTGCCTTTCTAGCACTGCCTTTCTAGCACTGCCTTTCCTAGAACTGACTTTCCTAGAACTGACTTTCTAGCACTGACTTTCTAGCACTGACTTTTATAGAACTGACTTTCCAGCACTGACTTTACTAGCACTGCCTTTCTAGCACTGACTTTCATAGAACTGACTTTCATAAAACTGACTTTCTAGCACTGACTTCCTAGCACTGATTTTCCTAGCACTGACTTTCTAGCACTGACTTTCTAGCACTGACTTTCTAGCACTGACTATCTAGCACTGACTTCCTAGCACTGACTTTCCAGCACTGACTTTCCAGCACTGACTTTCTAGCACTGACTTTTATAGAACTGACTTTCCAGCACTGACTTTACTAGCACTGCCTTTCTAGCAATGACTTTCATAGAACTGACTTTCATAAAACTGACATTCTAGCACTGACTTCCTAGCACTGACTTTCCTAGCACTGACTTTCTAGCACTGACTTTCTAGCACTGACTTTCTAGCACTGACTATCTAGCACTGACTTCCTAGCACTGACTTTCCAGCACTGACTTTCCAGCACTGACTTTATAGCACTGACTTTACTAGCACTGACTTTCTATCACTGACTTTCTAGTACTGACATTCCTAGCACTGACTTACTAGCACTGACTTTCCTAGAACTGACTTTTTAGCACTGACTTTCTAGCACTGACTTGCTAGCACTGACTTTACTAGCACAGACTTCCTAGCACTAACTTTCCAGCACTGACTTTCTAGCACTGACTTTACTAGCACTGCCTTTCTAGCACTGCCTTTCCAGCACTGACTTCCAGCACTTACTTTCTAGCACTGACTTTCTAGCACTGACTTTCTAGCACTGACTTTCTAGCACTGACTTTCTAGCACTGACTTTCCTAGAACTGACTTTCCATCACTGACTTTCTAGCACTGGCTTTCCTAGCACTGACTTCCTAGCACTGCCTTTCTAGCACTGACTGTCATAGAACTGACTTTCCTAGAACTGACTTTCTAGCACTGCCTTTCTAGCACTGACTTTCTTAGAACTGACTTTCCAGCACTGACTTTCTAGCACTGACTTTACTAGCACTGACTTCCTAGCACTGCCTTTCCTAGCACTGACTTTCCTAGAACTGACTTTCCAGCACTGACTTTCCAGCACTGACTTTCTAGCACTGACTTTCCTAGAACTGACTTTCCTAGAACTGACTTTCTAGCACTGACTTTACTAGCACTGCCTTTCTAGCACTGACTTTCTAGCACTGACTTTCTAGCATTGACTTTCTAGCACTGACTTCCTAGAACTGACTTTCCTAGAACTGACTTTCTAGCACTGACTTTCTAGCACTGACTTTTATAGAACTGACTTTCCAGCACTGACGTTACTAGCACTGCCTTTCTAGCACTGACTTTCATAGAACTGACTTTCCTAAAACTGACTTTCTAGCACTGACTTTCTAGCACTGCCTTTCTAGCACTGCCTTTCTAGCACTGCCTTTCCTAGAACTGACTTTCCTAGAACTGACTTTCTAGCACTGACTTTCTAGCACTGACTTTTATAGAACTGACTTTCCAGCACTGACTTTACTAGCACTGCCTTTCTAGCACTGACTTTCATAGAACTGACTTTCATAAAACTGACTTTCTAGCACTGACTTCCTAGCACTGATTTTCCTAGCACTGACTTTCTAGCACTGACTTTCTAGCACTGACTTTCTAGCACTGACTATCTAGCACTGACTTCCTAGCACTGACTTTCCAGCACTGACTTTCCAGCACTGACTTTCTAGCACTGACTTTTATAGAACTGACTTTCCAGCACTGACTTTACTAGCACTGCCTTTCTAGCAATGACTTTCATAGAACTGACTTTCATAAAACTGACATTCTAGCACTGACTTCCTAGCACTGACTTTCCTAGCACTGACTTTCTAGCACTGACTTTCTAGCACTGACTTTCTAGCACTGACTATCTAGCACTGACTTCCTAGCACTGACTTTCCAGCACTGACTTTCCAGCACTGACTTTATAGCACTGACTTTACTAGCACTGACTTTCTATCACTGACTTTCTAGTACTGACATTCCTAGCACTGACTTACTAGCACTGACTTTCCTAGAACTGACTTTTTAGCACTGACTTTCTAGCACTGACTTGCTAGCACTGACTTTACTAGCACAGACTTCCTAGCACTAACTTTCCAGCACTGACTTTCTAGCACTGACTTTACTAGCACTGCCTTTCTAGCACTGCCTTTCCAGCACTGACTTCCAGCACTTACTTTCTAGCACTGACTTTCTAGCACTGACTTTCTAGCACTGACTTTCTAGCACTGACTTTCTAGCACTGACTTTCCTAGAACTGACTTTCCATCACTGACTTTCTAGCACTGGCTTTCCTAGCACTGACTTCCTAGCACTGCCTTTCTAGCAGTGACTGTCATAGAACTGACTTTCCTAGAACTGACTTTCTAGCACTGCCTTTCTAGCACTGACTTTCTTAGAACTGACTTTCCAGCACTGACTTTCTAGCACTGACTTTACTAGCACTGACTTCCTAGCACTGCCTTTCCTAGCACTGACTTTCCTAGAACTGACTTTCCAGCACTGACTTTCCAGCACTGACTTTCTAGCACTGACTTTCCTAGAACTGACTTTCCTAGAACTGACTTTCTAGCACTGACTTTACTAGCACTGCCTTTCTAGCACTGACTTTCTAGCACTGACTTTCTAGCATTGACTTTCTAGCACTGACTTCCTAGAACTGACTTTCCTAGAACTGACTTTCTAGCACTGACTTTCTAGCACTGACTTTTATAGAACTGACTTTCCAGCACTGACGTTACTAGCACTGCCTTTCTAGCACTGACTTTCATAGAACTGACTTTCCTAAAACTGACTTTCTAGCACTGACTTTCTAGCACTGCCTTTCTAGCACTGCCTTTCTAGCACTGCCTTTCCTAGAACTGACTTTCCTAGAACTGACTTTCTAGCACTGACTTTCTAGCACTGACTTTTATAGAACTGACTTTCCAGCACTGACTTTACTAGCACTGCCTTTCTAGCACTGACTTTCATAGAACTGACTTTCATAAAACTGACTTTCTAGCACTGACTTCCTAGCACTGATTTTCCTAGCACTGACTTTCTAGCACTGACTTTCTAGCACTGACTTTCTAGCACTGACTATCTAGCACTGACTTCCTAGCACTGACTTTCCAGCACTGACTTTCCAGCACTGACTTTATAGCACTGACTTTACTAGCACTGACTTTCTATCACTGACTTTCTAGTACTGACATTCCTAGCACTGACTTTCTAGCACTGACTTTCCTAGAACTGACTGTTTAGCACTGACTTTCTAGCACTGACTTGCTAGCACTGACTTTACTAGCACAGACTTCCTAGCACTAACTTTCCAGCACTGACTTTCTAGCACTGACTTTACTAGCACTGCCTTTCTAGCACTGCCTTTCCAGCACTGACTTCCAGCACTTACTTTCTAGCACTGACTTTCTAGCACTGACTTTCTAGCACTGACTTTCTAGCACTGACTTTCTAGCACTGACTTTCCTAGAACTGACTTTCCATCACTGACTTTCTAGCACTGGCTTTCCTAGCACTGACTTCCTAGCACTGCCTTTCTAGCACTGACTGTCATAGAACTGACTTTCCTAGAACTGACTTTCTAGCACTGCCTTTCTAGCACTGACTTTCTTAGAACTGACTTTCCAGCACTGACTTTCTAGCACTGACTTTACTAGCACTGACTTCCTAGCACTGCCTTTCCTAGCACTGACTTTCCTAGAACTGACTTTCCAGCACTGACTTTCCAGCACTGACTTTACTAGCACTGACTTCCTAGCACTGCCTTTCTTGCACTGACTTTCATAGAACTGACTTTCCTAGAACTGACTTTCTAGCACTGCCTTTCTAGCACTGACTTTACTAGCACTGACTTTCATAGAACTGACTTTCCTAGAACTGACTTTCATAGCACTGACTTTACTAGCACTGCCTTTCTAGCACTGCCTTTCTAGCACTGCCTTTCCTAGAACTGACTTTCCTAGAACTGACTTTCTAGCACTGACTTTCTAGCACTGACTTTTATAGAACTGACTATCCAGCACTGACTTTACTAGCACTGCCTTTCTAGCACTGACTTTCATAGAACTGACTTTCCTAAAACTGACTTTCTAGCACTGACTTTCTAGCACTGACTTCCTAGCACTGATTTTCCTAGCACTGACTTTCTAGCACTGACTTTCTAGCACTGTCTTTCTAGCACTGACTATCTAGCACTGACTTCCTAGCACTGACTTTCCAGCACTGACTTTCCAGCACTGACTTTATAGCACTGACTTTCTAGCACTGACTTCCTAGCACTGACTTTCCTTGCACTGAATTTCTAGCACTGACTTTCTAGCACTGACTTTACTGGCACTGACTTTTCTAGCACTGACTTTCTAGCATTGACTTTCTATCACTGACTTTCTAGCACTGACATTCCTAGCACTGACTTTCTAGCACTGACTTTCCTAGCACTGACATTCATAGAACTGACTTTCCTTGAACTGACTTTCTAGCACTGACTTTCTAGCACTGACTTTCTAGCACTGACTATCTAGCACTGACTTCCTAGCACTGACTTTCCAGCACTGACTTTCCAGCACTGACTTTATAGCACTGACTTTACTAGCACTGACTTTCTATCACTGACTTTCTAGTACTGACATTCCTAGCACTGACTTTCTAGCACTGACTTTCCTAGAACTGACTGTTTAGCACTGACTTTCTAGCACTGACTTGCTAGCACTGACTTTACTAGCACAGACTTCCTAGCACTAACTTTCCAGCACTGACTTTCTAGCACTGACTTTACTAGCACTGCCTTTCTAGCACTGCCTTTCCAGCACTGACTTCCAGCACTTACTTTCTAGCACTGACTTTCTAGCACTGACTTTCTAGCACTGACTTTCTAGCACTGACTTCCAGCACTTACTTTCTAGCACTGACTTTCTAGCACTGACTTTCTAGCACTGACTTTCTAGCACTGACTTTCTAGCACTGACTTTCCTAGAACTGACTTTCCATCACTGACTTTCTAGCACTGGCTTTCCTAGCACTGACTTCCTAGCACTGCCTTTCTAGCACTGACTGTCATAGAACTGACTTTCCTAGAACTGACTTTCTAGCACTGCCTTTCTAGCACTGACTTTCTTAGAACTGACTTTCCAGCACTGACTTTCTAGCACTGACTTTACTAGCACTGACTTCCTAGCACTGCCTTTCCTAGCACTGACTTTCCTAGAACTGACTTTCTAGCACTGCCTTTCTAGCACTGACTTTACTAGCATTGACTTTCTAGCACTGACTTCCTAGAACTGACTTTCCTAGAACTGACTTTCTAGCACTGACTTTCTAGCACTGACTTTTATAGAACTGACTTTCCAGCACTGACGTTACTAGCACTGCCTTTCTAGCACTGACTTTCATAGAACTGACTTTCCTAAAACTGACTTTCTAGCACTGACTTTCTAGCACTGCCTTTCTAGCACTGCCTTTCTAGCACTGCCTTTCCTAGAACTGACTTTCCTAGAACTGACTTTCTAGCACTGACTTTCTAGCACTGACTTTTATAGAACTGACTTTCCAGCACTGACTTTACTAGCACTGCCTTTCTAGCACTGACTTTCATAGAACTGACTTTCATAAAACTGACTTTCTAGCACTGACTTCCTAGCACTGATTTTCCTAGCACTGACTTTCTAGCACTGACTTTCTAGCACTGACTTTCTAGCACTGACTATCTAGCACTGACTTCCTAGCACTGACTTTCCAGCACTGACTTTCCAGCACTGACTTTATAGCACTGACTTTACTAGCACTGACTTTCTATCACTGACTTTCTAGTACTGACATTCCTAGCACTGACTTTCTAGCACTGACTTTCCTAGAACTGACTGTTTAGCACTGACTTTCTAGCACTGACTTGCTAGCACTGACTTTACTAGCACAGACTTCCTAGCACTAACTTTCCAGCACTGACTTTCTAGCACTGACTTTACTAGCACTGCCTTTCTAGCACTGCCTTTCCAGCACTGACTTCCAGCACTTACTTTCTAGCACTGACTTTCTAGCACTGACTTTCTAGCACTGACTTTCTAGCACTGACTTTCTAGCACTGACTTTCCTAGAACTGACTTTCCATCACTGACTTTCTAGCACTGGCTTTCCTAGCACTGACTTCCTAGCACTGCCTTTCTAGCACTGACTGTCATAGAACTGACTTTCCTAGAACTGACTTTCTAGCACTGCCTTTCTAGCACTGACTTTCTTAGAACTGACTTTCCAGCACTGACTTTCTAGCACTGACTTTACTAGCACTGACTTCCTAGCACTGCCTTTCCTAGCACTGACTTTCCTAGAACTGACTTTCCAGCACTGACTTTCCAGCACTGACTTTACTAGCACTGACTTCCTAGCACTGCCTTTCTTGCACTGACTTTCATAGAACTGACTTTCCTAGAACTGACTTTCTAGCACTGCCTTTCTAGCACTGACTTTCTTAGAACTGACTTTCCAGCACTGACTTTCTAGCACTGACTTTACTAGCACTGACTTCCTAGCACTGCCTTTCCTAGCACTGACTTTCCTAGAACTGACTTTCCAGCACTGACTTTCCAGCACTGACTTTCTAGCACTGACTTTCCTAGAACTGACTTTCCTAGAACTGACTTTCTAGCACTGACTTTACTAGCACTGCCTTTCTAGCACTGACTTTCTAGCACTGACTTTCTAGCATTGACTTTCTAGCACTGACTTCCTAGAACTGACTTTCCTAGAACTGACTTTCTAGCACTGACTTTCTAGCACTGACTTTTATAGAACTGACTTTCCAGCACTGACGTTACTAGCACTGCCTTTCTAGCACTGACTTTCATAGAACTGACTTTCCTAAAACTGACTTTCTAGCACTGACTTTCTAGCACTGCCTTTCTAGCACTGCCTTTCTAGCACTGCCTTTCCTAGAACTGACTTTCCTAGAACTGACTTTCTAGCACTGACTTTCTAGCACTGACTTTTATAGAACTGACTTTCCAGCACTGACTTTACTAGCACTGCCTTTCTAGCACTGACTTTCATAGAACTGACTTTCATAAAACTGACTTTCTAGCACTGACTTCCTAGCACTGATTTTCCTAGCACTGACTTTCTAGCACTGACTTTCTAGCACTGACTTTCTAGCACTGACTATCTAGCACTGACTTCCTAGCACTGACTTTCCAGCACTGACTTTCCAGCACTGACTTTATAGCACTGACTTTACTAGCACTGACTTTCTATCACTGACTTTCTAGTACTGACATTCCTAGCACTGACTTTCTAGCACTGACTTTCCTAGAACTGACTGTTTAGCACTGACTTTCTAGCACTGACTTGCTAGCACTGACTTTACTAGCACAGACTTCCTAGCACTAACTTTCCAGCACTGACTTTCTAGCACTGACTTTACTAGCACTGCCTTTCTAGCACTGCCTTTCCAGCACTGACTTCCAGCACTTACTTTCTAGCACTGACTTTCTAGCACTGACTTTCTAGCACTGACTTTCTAGCACTGACTTTCTAGCACTGACTTTCCTAGAACTGACTTTCCATCACTGACTTTCTAGCACTGGCTTTCCTAGCACTGACTTCCTAGCACTGCCTTTCTAGCACTGACTGTCATAGAACTGACTTTCCTAGAACTGACTTTCTAGCACTGCCTTTCTAGCACTGACTTTCTTAGAACTGACTTTCCAGCACTGACTTTCTAGCACTGACTTTACTAGCACTGACTTCCTAGCACTGCCTTTCCTAGCACTGACTTTCCTAGAACTGACTTTCCAGCACTGACTTTCCAGCACTGACTTTACTAGCACTGACTTCCTAGCACTGCCTTTCTTGCACTGACTTTCATAGAACTGACTTTCCTAGAACTGACTTTCTAGCACTGCCTTTCTAGCACTGACTTTACTAGCACTGACTTTCATAGAACTGACTTTCTAGCACTGACTTTTATAGAACTGACTATCCAGCACTGACTTTACTAGCACTGCCTTTCTAGCACTGACTTTCATAGAACTGACTTTCCTAAAACTGACTTTCTAGCACTGACTTTCTAGCACTGACTTCCTAGCACTGATTTTCCTAGCACTGACTTTCTAGCACTGACTTTCTAGCACTGTCTTTCTAGCACTGACTATCTAGCACTGACTTCCTAGCACTGACTTTCCAGCACTGACTTTCCAGCACTGACTTTATAGCACTGACTTTCTAGCACTGACTTCCTAGCACTGACTTTCCTTGCACTGAATTTCTAGCACTGACTTTCTAGCACTGACTTTACTGGCACTGACTTTTCTAGCACTGACTTTCTAGCATTGACTTTCTATCACTGACTTTCTAGCACTGACATTCCTAGCACTGACTTTCTAGCACTGACTTTCCTAGCACTGACATTCATAGAACTGACTTTCCTTGAACTGACTTTCTAGCACTGACTTTCTAGCACTGACTTTCTAGCACTGACTATCTAGCACTGACTTCCTAGCACTGACTTTCCAGCACTGACTTTCCAGCACTGACTTTATAGCACTGACTTTACTAGCACTGACTTTCTATCACTGACTTTCTAGTACTGACATTCCTAGCACTGACTTTCTAGCACTGACTTTCCTAGAACTGACTGTTTAGCACTGACTTTCTAGCACTGACTTGCTAGCACTGACTTTACTAGCACAGACTTCCTAGCACTAACTTTCCAGCACTGACTTTCTAGCACTGACTTTACTAGCACTGCCTTTCTAGCACTGCCTTTCCAGCACTGACTTCCAGCACTTACTTTCTAGCACTGACTTTCTAGCACTGACTTTCTAGCACTGACTTTCTAGCACTGACTTCCAGCACTTACTTTCTAGCACTGACTTTCTAGCACTGACTTTCTAGCACTGACTTTCTAGCACTGACTTTCTAGCACTGACTTTCCTAGAACTGACTTTCCATCACTGACTTTCTAGCACTGGCTTTCCTAGCACTGACTTCCTAGCACTGCCTTTCTAGCACTGACTGTCATAGAACTGACTTTCCTAGAACTGACTTTCTAGCACTGCCTTTCTAGCACTGACTTTCTTAGAACTGACTTTCCAGCACTGACTTTCTAGCACTGACTTTACTAGCACTGACTTCCTAGCACTGCCTTTCCTAGCACTGACTTTCCTAGAACTGACTTTCTAGCACTGCCTTTCTAGCACTGACTTTACTAGCATTGACTTTCTAGCACTGACTTCCTAGAACTGACTTTCCTAGAACTGACTTTCTAGCACTGACTTTCTAGCACTGACTTTTATAGAACTGACTTTCCAGCACTGACGTTACTAGCACTGCCTTTCTAGCACTGACTTTCATAGAACTGACTTTCCTAAAACTGACTTTCTAGCACTGACTTTCTAGCACTGCCTTTCTAGCACTGCCTTTCTAGCACTGCCTTTCCTAGAACTGACTTTCCTAGAACTGACTTTCTAGCACTGACTTTCTAGCACTGACTTTTATAGAACTGACTTTCCAGCACTGACTTTACTAGCACTGCCTTTCTAGCACTGACTTTCATAGAACTGACTTTCATAAAACTGACTTTCTAGCACTGACTTCCTAGCACTGATTTTCCTAGCACTGACTTTCTAGCACTGACTTTCTAGCACTGACTTTCTAGCACTGACTATCTAGCACTGACTTCCTAGCACTGACTTTCCAGCACTGACTTTCCAGCACTGACTTTATAGCACTGACTTTACTAGCACTGACTTTCTATCACTGACTTTCTAGTACTGACATTCCTAGCACTGACTTTCTAGCACTGACTTTCCTAGAACTGACTGTTTAGCACTGACTTTCTAGCACTGACTTGCTAGCACTGACTTTACTAGCACAGACTTCCTAGCACTAACTTTCCAGCACTGACTTTCTAGCACTGACTTTACTAGCACTGCCTTTCTAGCACTGCCTTTCCAGCACTGACTTCCAGCACTTACTTTCTAGCACTGACTTTCTAGCACTGACTTTCTAGCACTGACTTTCTAGCACTGACTTTCTAGCACTGACTTTCCTAGAACTGACTTTCCATCACTGACTTTCTAGCACTGGCTTTCCTAGCACTGACTTCCTAGCACTGCCTTTCTAGCACTGACTGTCATAGAACTGACTTTCCTAGAACTGACTTTCTAGCACTGCCTTTCTAGCACTGACTTTCTTAGAACTGACTTTCCAGCACTGACTTTCTAGCACTGACTTTACTAGCACTGACTTCCTAGCACTGCCTTTCCTAGCACTGACTTTCCTAGAACTGACTTTCCAGCACTGACTTTCCAGCACTGACTTTACTAGCACTGACTTCCTAGCACTGCCTTTCTTGCACTGACTTTCATAGAACTGACTTTCCTAGAACTGACTTTCTAGCACTGCCTTTCTAGCACTGACTTTACTAGCAATGACTTTCATAGAACTGACTTTCCTAGAACTGACTTTCATAGCACTGACTTTACTAGCACTGCCTTTCTAGCACTGCCTTTCTAGCACTGCCTTTCCTAGAACTGACTTTCCTAGAACTGACTTTCTAGCACTGACTTTCTAGCACTGACTTTTATAGAACTGACTATCCAGCACTGACTTTACAAGCACTGCCTTTCTAGCACTGACTTTCATAGAACTGACTTTCCTAAAACTGACTTTCTAGCACTGACTTTCTAGCACTGACTTCCTAGCACTGACTTCCAGCACTTACTTTCTAGCACTGACTTTCTAGCACTGACTTTCTAGCACTGACTTTCTAGCACTGACTTTCTAGCACTGACTTTCCTAGAACTGACTTTCCATCACTGACTTTCTAGCACTGGCTTTCCTAGCACTGACTTCCTAGCACTGCCTTTCTAGCACTGACTGTCATAGAACTGACTTTCCTAGAACTGACTTTCTAGCACTGCCTTTCTAGCACTGACTTTCTTAGAACTGACTTTCCAGCACTGACTTTCTAGCACTGACTTTACTAGCACTGACTTCCTAGCACTGCCTTTCCTAGCACTGACTTTCCTAGAACTGACTTTCCAGCACTGACTTTCCAGCACTGACTTTACTAGCACTGACTTCCTAGCACTGCCTTTCTTGCACTGACTTTCATAGAACTGACTTTCCTAGAACTGACTTTCTAGCACTGCCTTTCTAGCACTGACTTTACTAGCACTGACTTTCATAGAACTGACTTTCCTAGAACTGACTTTCATAGCACTGACTTTACTAGCACTGCCTTTCTAGCACTGCCTTTCTAGCACTGCCTTTCCTAGAACTGACTTTCCTAGAACTGACTTTCTAGCACTGACTTTCTAGCACTGACTTTTATAGAACTGACTATCCAGCACTGACTTTACAAGCACTGCCTTTCTAGCACTGACTTTCATAGAACTGACTTTCCTAAAACTGACTTTCTAGCACTGACTTTCTAGCACTGACTTCCTAGCACTGATTTTCCTAGCACTGACTTTCTAGCACTGACTTTCTAGCACTGTCTTTCTAGCACTGACTATCTAGCACTGACTTCCTAGCACTGACTTTCCAGCACTGACTTTCCAGCACTGACTTTATAGCACTGACTTTCTAGCACTGACTTCCTAGCACTGACTTTCCTTGCACTGAATTTCTAGCACTGACTTTCTAGCACTGACTTTACTGGCACTGACTTTTCTAGCACTGACTTTCTAGCATTGACTTTCTATCACTGACTTTCTAGCACTGACATTCCTAGCACTGACTTTCTAGCACTGACTTTCCTAGCACTGACATTCATAGAACTGACTTTCCTTGAACTGACTTTCTAGCACTGACTTTCTAGCACTGACTTTCTAGCACTGACTATCTAGCACTGACTTCCTAGCACTGACTTTCCAGCACTGACTTTCCAGCACTGACTTTATAGCACTGACTTTACTAGCACTGACTTTCTATCACTGACTTTCTAGTACTGACATTCCTAGCACTGACTTTCTAGCACTGACTTTCCTAGAACTGACTGTTTAGCACTGACTTTCTAGCACTGACTTGCTAGCACTGACTTTACTAGCACAGACTTCCTAGCACTAACTTTCCAGCACTGACTTTCTAGCACTGACTTTACTAGCACTGCCTTTCTAGCACTGCCTTTCCAGTACTGACTTCCAGCACTTACTTTCTAGCACTGACTTTCTAGCACTGACTTTCTAGCACTGACTTTCTAGCACTGACTTTCTAGCACTGACTTTCCTAGAACTGACTTTCCATCACTGACTTTCTAGCACTGGCTTTCCTAGCACTGACTTCCTAGCACTGCCTTTCTAGCACTGACTGTCATAGAACTGACTTTCCTAGAACTGACTTTCTAGCACTGCCTTTCTAGCACTGACTTTCTTAGAACTGACTTTCCAGCACTGACTTTCTAGCACTGACTTTACTAGCACTGACTTCCTAGCACTGCCTTTCCTAGCACTGACTTTCCTAGAACTGACTTTCCAGCACTGACTTTCCAGCACTGACTTTCTAGCACTGACTTCCTAGCACTGCCTTTCTTGCACTGACTTTCATAGAACTGACTTTCCTAGAACTGACTTTCTAGCACTGCCTTTCTAGCACTGACTTTACTAGCACTGACTTTCATAGAACTGACTTTCCTAGAACTGACTTTCATAGCACTGACTTTACTAGCACTGCCTTTCTAGCACTGCCTTTCTAGCACTGCCTTTCCTAGAACTGACTTTCCTAGAACTGACTTTCTAGCACTGACTTTCTAGCACTGACTTTTATAGAACTGACTTTCCAGCACTGACTTTACTAGCACTGCCTTTCTAGCACTGACTTTCATAGAACTGACTTTCCTAAAACTGACTTTCTAGCACTGACTTTCTAGCACTGACTTCCTAGCACTGATTTTCCTAGCACTGACTTTCTAGCACTGACTTTCTAGCACTGTCTTTCTAGCACTGACTATCTAGCACTGACTTCCTAGCACTGACTTTCCAGCACTGACTTTCCAGCACTGACTTTATAGCACTGACTTTCTAACACTGACTTCCTAGCACTGACTTTCCTTGCACTGAATTTCTAGCACTGACTTTCTAGCACTGACTTTACTGGCACTGACTTTTCTAGCACTGACTTTCTAGCATTGACTTTCTATCACTGACTTTCTAGCACTGACATTCCTAGCACTGACTTTCTAGCACTGACTTTCCTAGCACTGACATTCATAGAACTGACTTTCCTTGAACTGACTTTCTAGCACTGACTTCCTAGCACAGACTTCCTAGCACTAACTTTCCAGCACTGATTTTCTAGCAATGACTTTACTAGCACTGCCTTTCCAGCACTTACTTTCCAACACTGACTTTCTAGCACTGACTTTACTAGCACTGACTTTCTAACACTAACTTTCCAGCACTGACTTTCTAGCACTGACTTTACTAGCACTGCCTTTCTAGCACTGACTTTCCAGCACTGACTTTCCAGTACTTACTTTCTAGCACTGCCTTTCTAGCACTGACTTTCCTAGAACTGACTTTCCATCACTGACTTTCTAGCACTGACTTTACTAGCACTGACTTCCTAGCACTGCCTTTCTTGCACTGACTTTCATAGAACTGACTTTCCTAGAACTGACTTTCTAGCACTGCCTTTCTAGCACTGACTTTACTAGCACTGACTTTCATAGAACTGACTTTCCTAGAACTGCCTTTCTAGCACTGCCTTTCTAGCACTGCCTTTCCTAGAACTGACTTTCCTAGAACTGACTTTCTAGCACTGACTTTCTAGCACTGACTTTTATAGAACTGACTTTCCAGCACTGACTTTACTAGCACTGCCTTTCTAGCACTGACTTTCATAGAACTGACTTTCCTAAAACTGACTTTCTAGCACTGACTTTCTAGCACTGACTTCCTAGCACTGATTTTCCTAGCACTGACTTTCTAGCACTGACTTTCTAGCACTGTCTTTCTAGCACTGACTATCTAGCACTGACTTCCTAGCACTGACTTTCCAGCACTGACTTTCCAGCACTGACTTTATAGCACTGACTTTACTAGCACTGACTTTCTATCACTGACTTTCTAGAACTGACATTCCTAGCACTGACTTTTTAGCACTGACTTTCTAGCACTGACTTGCTAGCACTGACTTTACTAGCACAGACTTCCTAGCACTAACTTTCCAGCACTGACTTTCTAGCACTGCCTTTACTAGCACTGCCTTTCTAGCACTGCCTTTCCAGCACTGACTTCCAGCACTTACTTTCTAGCACTGACTTTCTAGCACTGACTTTCTAGCACTGACTTTCTAGCACTGACTTTCTAGCACTGACTTTCCTAGAACTGACTTTCCATCACTGACTTTCTAGCACTGGCTTTCCAAGCACTGACTTCCTAGCACTGCCTTTCTAGCACTGACTGTCATAGAACTGACTTTCCTAGAACTTATTTTCTAGCACTGCCTTTCTAGCACTGACTTTCTTAGAACTGACTTTCCAGCACTGACTTTCTAGCACTGACTTTACTAGCACTGACTTCCTAGCACTGCCTTTCCTAGCACTGACTTTCCTAGAACTGACTTTCCAGCACTGACTTTCCAGCACTGACTTTCTAGCACTGACTTTCCTAGAACTGACTTTCCTAGCACTGACTTTCTAGCACTGACTTTACTAGCACTGCCTTTCTAGCACTGACTTTCTAGCACTGACTTTCTAGCATTGACTTTCTAGCACTGACTTCCTAGCACTGATTTTCCTAGCACGGACTTTTCTAGCACTGACTTTCCTAGCACTGACTTTCCAGCACTGACTTTTTAGCACTGACTTTCATAGAACTGACTTTCCTAGAACTGACTTTCTAGCACTGACTTTCAAGCACTGACTTTACTACCACTGACTTTCCAGCACTGACTTTACTAGCACTGCCTTTCTAGCACTGCCTTTCTAGCACTGACTTTCATAGAACTGACTTTCCTAGAACTTACTTTCTAGCACTGACTTTCTAGCACTGACTTCCTAGCACTGACTTTCCTAGCACTGACTTTCTAGCACTGACTTTCTAGCACTGACTTTACTAGCACTGACTTTTCTAGCACTGACTTTCTAGCACTGACTTTCTATCACTGACTTTCTAGCACTGACATTCCTAGCACTGACTTTCTAGCACTGACTTTCCTAGCACTGACATTCATAGAACTGACTTTCCTAGAACTGACTTTCTAGCACTGACTTTCTAGCACTGACTTCCTTGCACTGACTTTACTAGCACAGACTTCCTAGCACTAACTTTCCAGCACTGATTTTCTAGCACTGACTTTCTAGCACTGACTTTCCTAGAACTGACTTTCTAGCACTGACTTTCTAGCACTGACTTCCTAGCACTGACTTTACTAGCACAGACTTCCTAGCACAAACTTTCCAGCACTAACTTTCCAGCACTGACTTTCTAGCACTGACTTTACTAGCACTGACTTCCTAGCACTGCTTTTCCTAGCACTAACTTTCTAGCACTAACTTTCTAGCACTGACTTTCATAGAACTGACTTTCCAGCACTGACTTTCTAGCACTGACTTTCCTAGAACTGACTTTCCAGCACTGACTTTCCAGCACTGACTTTCTAGCACTGACTTTCCTAGAACTGACTTTCTAGCACTGACTTTCTAGCACTGACTTTCATAGAACTGACTTTCCTAGAACTGACTTTCCAGCACTGACTTTACTAGCACTGCCTTTCTAGCACTGCCTTTCTAGCACTTACTTTCCTAGAACTGACTTTCTAGCACTGACTTTCTAGCACTGACTTCCTAGCACTGACTTTCCTAGCACAGACTTTTCTAGCACTGACTTTCCTAGCACTGACTTTCTGGCACTGACTTTTTAGCACTGACTTTCATAGAACTGACTTTCCTAGAACTGACTTTCTAGCACTGACTTTCTAGCACTGACTTTACTACCACTGACTTTCCAGCACTGACTTTACTAGCACTGACTTTTCTAGCACTGACTTTCTAGCACTGACTTTCTATCACTGACTTTCTAGCACTGACATTCCTAGCACTGACTTTCTAGCACTGACTTTCCTAGCACTGACATTCATAGAACTGACTTTCCTAGAACTGACTTTCCATCACTGACTTTCTAGCACTGGCTTTCCTAGCACTGACTTCCTAGCACTGCCTTTCTAGCACTGACTGTCATAGAACTGACTTTCCTAGAACTGACTTTCTAGCACTGCCTTTCTAGCACTGACTTTCTTAGAACTGACTTTCCAGCACTGACTTTCTAGCACTGACTTTACTAGCACTGACTTCCTAGCACTGCCTTTCCTAGCACTGACTTTCCTAGAACTGACTTTCCAGCACTGACTTTCCAGCACTGACTTTCTAGCACTGACTTTCCTAGAACTGACTTTCCTAGAACTGACTTTCTAGCACTGACTTTACTAGCACTGCCTTTCTAGCACTGACTTTCTAGCACTGACTTTCTAGCATTGACTTTCTAGCACTGACTTCCTAGAACTGACTTTCCTAGAACTGACTTTCTAGCACTGACTTTCTAGCACTGACTTTTATAGAACTGACTTTCCAGCACTGACGTTACTAGCACTGCCTTTCTAGCACTGACTTTCATAGAACTGACTTTCCTAAAACTGACTTTCTAGCACTGACTTTCTAGCACTGCCTTTCTAGCACTGCCTTTCTAGCACTGCCTTTCCTAGAACTGACTTTCCTAGAACTGACTTTCTAGCACTGACTTTCTAGCACTGACTTTTATAGAACTGACTTTCCAGCACTGACTTTACTAGCACTGCCTTTCTAGCACTGACTTTCATAGAACTGACTTTCATAAAACTGACTTTCTAGCACTGACTTCCTAGCACTGATTTTCCTAGCACTGACTTTCTAGCACTGACTTTCTAGCACTGACTTTCTAGCACTGACTATCTAGCACTGACTTCCTAGCACTGACTTTCCAGCACTGACTTTCCAGCACTGACTTTATAGCACTGACTTTACTAGCACTGACTTTCTATCACTGACTTTCTAGTACTGACATTCCTAGCACTGACTTTCTAGCACTGACTTTCCTAGAACTGACTGTTTAGCACTGACTTTCTAGCACTGACTTGCTAGCACTGACTTTACTAGCACAGACTTCCTAGCACTAACTTTCCAGCACTGACTTTCTAGCACTGACTTTACTAGCACTGCCTTTCTAGCACTGCCTTTCCAGCACTGACTTCCAGCACTTACTTTCTAGCACTGACTTTCTAGCACTGACTTTCTAGCACTGACTTTCTAGCACTGACTTTCTAGCACTGACTTTCCTAGAACTGACTTTCCATCACTGACTTTCTAGCACTGGCTTTCCTAGCACTGACTTCCTAGCACTGCCTTTCTAGCACTGACTGTCATAGAACTGACTTTCCTAGAACTGACTTTCTAGCACTGCCTTTCTAGCACTGACTTTCTTAGAACTGACTTTCCAGCACTGACTTTCTAGCACTGACTTTACTAGCACTGACTTCCTAGCACTGCCTTTCCTAGCACTGACTTTCCTAGAACTGACTTTCTAGCACTGCCTTTCTAGCACTGACTTTACTAGCATTGACTTTCTAGCACTGACTTCCTAGAACTGACTTTCCTAGAACTGACTTTCTAGCACTGACTTTCTAGCACTGACTTTTATAGAACTGACTTTCCAGCACTGACGTTACTAGCACTGCCTTTCTAGCACTGACTTTCATAGAACTGACTTTCCTAAAACTGACTTTCTAGCACTGACTTTCTAGCACTGCCTTTCTAGCACTGCCTTTCTAGCACTGCCTTTCCTAGAACTGACTTTCCTAGAACTGACTTTCTAGCACTGACTTTCTAGCACTGACTTTTATAGAACTGACTTTCCAGCACTGACTTTACTAGCACTGCCTTTCTAGCACTGACTTTCATAGAACTGACTTTCATAAAACTGACTTTCTAGCACTGACTTCCTAGCACTGATTTTCCTAGCACTGACTTTCTAGCACTGACTTTCTAGCACTGACTTTCTAGCACTGACTATCTAGCACTGACTTCCTAGCACTGACTTTCCAGCACTGACTTTCCAGCACTGACTTTATAGCACTGACTTTACTAGCACTGACTTTCTATCACTGACTTTCTAGTACTGACATTCCTAGCACTGACTTTCTAGCACTGACTTTCCTAGAACTGACTGTTTAGCACTGACTTTCTAGCACTGACTTGCTAGCACTGACTTTACTAGCACAGACTTCCTAGCACTAACTTTCCAGCACTGACTTTCTAGCACTGACTTTACTAGCACTGCCTTTCTAGCACTGCCTTTCCAGCACTGACTTCCAGCACTTACTTTCTAGCACTGACTTTCTAGCACTGACTTTCTAGCACTGACTTTCTAGCACTGACTTTCTAGCACTGACTTTCCTAGAACTGACTTTCCATCACTGACTTTCTAGCACTGGCTTTCCTAGCACTGACTTCCTAGCACTGCCTTTCTAGCACTGACTGTCATAGAACTGACTTTCCTAGAACTGACTTTCTAGCACTGCCTTTCTAGCACTGACTTTCTTAGAACTGACTTTCCAGCACTGACTTTCTAGCACTGACTTTACTAGCACTGACTTCCTAGCACTGCCTTTCCTAGCACTGACTTTCCTAGAACTGACTTTCCAGCACTGACTTTCCAGCACTGACTTTACTAGCACTGACTTCCTAGCACTGCCTTTCTTGCACTGACTTTCATAGAACTGACTTTCCTAGAACTGACTTTCTAGCACTGCCTTTCTAGCACTGACTTTACTAGCACTGACTTTCATAGAACTGACTTTCCTAGAACTGACTTTCATAGCACTGACTTTACTAGCACTGCCTTTCTAGCACTGCCTTTCTAGCACTGCCTTTCCTAGAACTGACTTTCCTAGAACTGACTTTCTAGCACTGACTTTCTAGCACTGACTTTTATAGAACTGACTTTCCAGCACTGACTTTACTAGCACTGCCTTTCTAGCACTGACTTTCATAGAACTGACTTTCCTAAAACTGACTTTCTAGCACTGACTTTCTAGCACTGACTTCCTAGCACTGATTTTCCTAGCACTGACTTTCTAGCACTGACTTTCTAGCACTGTTTTTCTAGCACTGACTATCTAGCACTGACTTCCTAGCACTGACTTTCCAGCACTGACTTTCCAGCACTGACTTTATAGCACTGACTTTCTAGCACTGACTTCCTAGCACTGACTTTCCTTGCACTGAATTTCTAGCACTGACTTTCTAGCACTGACTTTACTGGCACTGACTTTTCTAGCACTGACTTTCTAGCATTGACTTTCTATCACTGACTTTCTAGCACTGACATTCCTAGCACTGACTTTCTAGCACTGACTTTCCTAGCACTGACATTCATAGAACTGACTTTCCTTGAACTGACTTTCTAGCACTGACTTTCTAGCACTGACTTTCTAGCACTGACTATCTAGCACTGACTTCCTAGCACTGACTTTCCAGCACTGACTTTCCAGCACTGACTTTATAGCACTGACTTTACTAGCACTGACTTTCTATCACTGACTTTCTAGTACTGACATTCCTAGCACTGACTTTCTAGCACTGACTTTCCTAGAACTGACTGTTTAGCACTGACTTTCTAGCACTGACTTGCTAGCACTGACTTTACTAGCACAGACTTCCTAGCACTAACTTTCCAGCACTGACTTTCTAGCACTGACTTTACTAGCACTGCCTTTCTAGCACTGCCTTTCCAGCACTGACTTCCAGCACTTACTTTCTAGCACTGACTTTCTAGCACTGACTTTCTAGCACTGACTTTCTAGCACTGACTTTCTAGCACTGACTTTCCTAGAACTGACTTTCCATCACTGACTTTCTAGCACTGGCTTTCCTAGCACTGACTTCCTAGCACTGCCTTTCTAGCACTGACTGTCATAGAACTGACTTTCCTAGAACTGACTTTCTAGCACTGCCTTTCTAGCACTGACTTTCTTAGAACTGACTTTCCAGCACTGACTTTCTAGCACTGACTTTACTAGCACTGACTTCCTAGCACTGCCTTTCCTAGCACTGACTTTCCTAGAACTGACTTTCCAGCACTGACTTTCCAGCACTGACTTTACTAGCACTGACTTCCTAGCACTGCCTTTCTTGCACTGACTTTCATAGAACTGACTTTCCTAGAACTGACTTTCTAGCACTGCCTTTCTAGCACTGACTTTACTAGCACTGACTTTCATAGAACTGACTTTCCTAGAACTGACTTTCATAGCACTGACTTTACTAGCACTGCCTTTCTAGCACTGCCTTTCTAGCACTGCCTTTCCTAGAACTGACTTTCCTAGAACTGACTTTCTAGCACTGACTTTCTAGCACTGACTTTTATAGAACTGACTTTCCAGCACTGACTTTACTAGCACTGCCTTTCTAGCACTGACTTTCATAGAACTGACTTTCCTAAAACTGACTTTCTAGCACTGACTTTCTAGCACTGACTTCCTAGCACTGATTTTCCTAGCACTGACTTTCTAGCACTGACTTTCTAGCACTGTCTTTCTAGCACTGACTATCTAGCACTGACTTCCTAGCACTGACTTTCCAGCACTGACTTTCCAGCACTGACTTTATAGCACTGACTTTCTAGCACTGACTTCCTAGCACTGACTTTCCTTGCACTGAATTTCTAGCACTGACTTTCTAGCACTGACTTTACTGGCACTGACTTTTCTAGCACTGACTTTCTAGCATTGACTTTCTATCACTGACTTTCTAGCACTGACATTCCTAGCACTGACTTTCTAGCACTGACTTTCCTAGCACTGACATTCATAGAACTGACTTTCCTTGAACTGACTTTCTAGCACTGACTTTCTAGCACTGACTTTCTAGCACTGACTATCTAGCACTGACTTCCTAGCACTGACTTTCCAGCACTGACTTTCCAGCACTGACTTTATAGCACTGACTTTACTAGCACTGACTTTCTATCACTGACTTTCTAGTACTGACATTCCTAGCACTGACTTTCTAGCACTGACTTTCCTAGAACTGACTGTTTAGCACTGACTTTCTAGCACTGACTTGCTAGCACTGACTTTACTAGCACAGACTTCCTAGCACTAACTTTCCAGCACTGACTTTCTAGCACTGACTTTACTAGCACTGCCTTTCTAGCACTGCCTTTCCAGCACTGACTTCCAGCACTTACTTTCTAGCACTGACTTTCTAGCACTGACTTTCTAGCACTGACTTTCTAGCACTGACTTTCTAGCACTGACTTTCCTAGAACTGACTTTCCATCACTGACTTTCTAGCACTGGCTTTCCTAGCACTGACTTCCTAGCACTGCCTTTCTAGCACTGACTGTCATAGAACTGACTTTCATAGAACTGACTTTCTAGCACTGCCTTTCTAGCACTGACTTTCTTAGAACTGACTTTCCAGCACTGACTTTCCAGCACTGACTTTACTAGCACTGACTTCCTAGCACTGCCTTTCCTAGCACTGACTTTCCTAGAACTGACTTTCCAGCACTGACTTTCCAGCACTGACTTTCTAGCACTGACTTCCTAGCACTGCCTTTCTTGCACTGACTTTCATAGAACTGACTTTCCTAGAACTGACTTTCTAGCACTGCCTTTCTAGCACTGACTTTACTAGCACTGACTTTCATAGAACTGACTTTCCTAGAACTGACTTTCATAGCACTGACTTTACTAGCACTGCCTTTCTAGCACTGCCTTTCTAGCACTACCTTTCCTAGAACTGACTTTCCTAGAACTGACTTTCTAGCACTGACTTTCTAGCACTGACTTTTATAGAACTGACTTTCCAGCACTGACTTTACTAGCACTGCCTTTCTAGCACTGACTTTCATAGAACTGACTTTCCTAAAACTGACTTTCTAGCACTGACTTTCTAGCACTGACTTCCTAGCACTGATTTTCCTAGCACTGACTTTCTAGCACTGACTTTCTAGCACTGTCTTTCTAGCACTGACTATCTAGCACTGACTTCCTAGCACTGACTTTCCAGCACTGACTTTCCAGCACTGACTTTATAGCACTGACTTTCTAGCACTGACTTCCTAGCACTGACTTTCCTTGCACTGAATTTCTAGCACTGACTTTCTAGCACTGACTTTACTGGCACTGACTTTTCTAGCACTGACTTTCTAGCATTGACTTTCTATCACTGACTTTCTAGCACTGACATTCCTAGCACTGACTTTCTAGCACTGACTTTCCTAGCACTGACATTCATAGAACTGACTTTCCTTGAACTGACTTTCTAGCACTGACTTCCTAGCACAGACTTCCTAGCACTAACTTTCCAGCACTGATTTTCTAGCAATGACTTTACTAGCACTGCCTTTCCAGCACTTACTTTCCAACACTGACTTTCTAGCACTGACTTTACTAGCACTGACTTTCTAACACTAACTTTCCAGCACTGACTTTCTAGCACTGACTTTACTAGCACTGCCTTTCTAGCACTGACTTTCCAGCACTGACTTTCCAGTACTTACTTTCTAGCACTGCCTTTCTAGCACTGACTTTCCTAGAACTGACTTTCCATCACTGACTTTCTAGCACTGACTTTACTAGCACTGACTTCCTAGCACTGCCTTTCTTGCACTGACTTTCATAGAACTGACTTTCCTAGAACTGACTTTCTAGCACTGCCTTTCTAGCACTGACTTTACTAGCACTGACTTTCATAGAACTGACTTTCCTAGAACTGACTTTCATAGCACTGACTTTACTAGCACTGCCTTTCTAGCACTGCCTTTCTAGCACTGCCTTTCCTAGAACTGACTTTCCTAGAACTGACTTTCTAGCACTGACTTTCTAGCACTGACTTTTATAGAACTGACTTTCCAGCACTGACTTTACTAGCACTGCCTTTCTAGCACTGACTTTCATAGAACTGACTTTCCTAAAACTGACTTTCTAGCACTGACTTTCTAGCACTGACTTCCTAGCACTGATTTCCTAGCACTGACTTTCTAGCACTGACTTTCTAGCACTGTCTTTCTAGCACTGACTATCTAGCACTGACTTCCTAGCACTGACTTTCCAGCACTGACTTTCCAGCACTGACTTTATAGCACTGACTTTACTAGCACTGACTTTCTATCACTGACTTTCTAGAACTGACATTCCTAGTTCTGACTTTTTAGCACTGACTTTCTAGCACTGACTTGCTAGCACTGACTTTACTAGCACAGACTTCCTAGCACTAACTTTCCAGCACTGACTTTCTAGCACTGCCTTTACTAGCACTGCCTTTCTAGCACTGCCTTTCCAGCACTGACTTCCAGCACTTACTTTCTAGCACTGACTTTCTAGCACTGACTTTCTAGCACTGACTTTCTAGCACTGACTTTCTAGCACTGACTTTCCTAGAACTGACTTTCCATCACTGACTTTCTAGCACTGGCTTTCCAAGCACTGACTTCCTAGCACTGCCTTTCTAGCACTGACTGTCATAGAACTGACTTTCCTAGAACTTATTTTCTAGCACTGCCTTTCTAGCACTGACTTTCTTAGAACTGACTTTCCAGCACTGACTTTCTAGCACTGACTTTACTAGCACTGACTTCCTAGCACTGCCTTTCCTAGCACTGACTTTCCTAGAACTGACTTTCCAGCACTGACTTTCCAGCACTGACTTTCTAGCACTGACTTTCCTAGAACTGACTTTCCTAGCACTGACTTTCTAGCACTGACTTTACTAGCACTGCCTTTCTAGCACTGACTTTCTAGCACTGACTTTCTAGCATTGACTTTCTAGCACTGACTTCCTAGCACTGATTTTCCTAGCACGGACTTTTCTAGCACTGACTTTCCTAGCACTGACTTTCCAGCACTGACTTTTTAGCACTGACCTTCATAGAACTGACTTTCCTAGAACTGACTTTCTAGCACTGACTTTCTAGCACTGACTTTACTACCACTGACTTTCCAGCACTGACTTTACTAGCACTGCCTTTCTAGCACTGCCTTTCTAGCACTGACTTTCATAGAACTGACTTTCCTAGAACTTACTTTCTAGCACTGACTTTCTAGCACTGACTTCCTAGCACTGACTTTCCTAGCACTGACTTTCTAGCACTGACTTTCTAGCACTGACTTTACTAGCACTGACTTTTCTAGCACTGACTTTCTAGCACTGACTTTCTATCACTGACTTTCTAGCACTGACATTCCTAGCACTGACTTTCTAGCACTGACTTTCCTAGCACTGACATTCATAGAACTGACTTTCCTAGAACTGACTTTCTAGCACTGACTTTCTAGCACTGACTTCCTTGCACTGACTTTACTAGCACAGACTTCCTAGCACTAACTTTCCAGCACTGATTTTCTAGCACTGACTTTCTAGCACTGACTTTCCTAGAACTGACTTTCTAGCACTGACTTTCTAGCACTGACTTCCTAGCACTGACTTTACTAGCACAGACTTCCTAGCACAAACTTTCCAGCACTAACTTTCCAGCACTGACTTTCTAGCACTGACTTTACTAGCACTGACTTCCTAGCACTGCTTTTCCTAGCACTAACTTTCTAGCACTAACTTTCTAGCACTGACTTTCATAGAACTGACTTTCCAGCACTGACTTTCTAGCACTGACTTTCCTAGAACTGACTTTCCAGCACTGACTTTCCAGCACTGACTTTCTAGCACTGACTTTCCTAGAACTGACTTTCTAGCACTGACTTTCTAGCACTGACTTTCATAGAACTGACTTTCCTAGAACTGACTTTCCAGCACTGACTTTACTAGCACTGCCTTTCTAGCACTGCCTTTCTAGCACTTACTTTCCTAGAACTGACTTTCTAGCACTGACTTTCTAGCACTGACTTCCTAGCACTGACTTTCCTAGCACAGACTTTTCTAGCACTGACTTTCCTAGCACTGACTTTCTGGCACTGACTTTTTAGCACTGACTTTCATAGAACTGACTTTCCTAGAACTGACTTTCTAGCACTGACTTTCTAGCACTGACTTTACTACCACTGACTTTCCAGCACTGACTTTACTAGCACTGACTTTTCTAGCACTGACTTTCTAGCACTGACTTTCTATCACTGACTTTCTAGCACTGACATTCCTAGCACTGACTTTCTAGCACTGACTTTCCTAGCACTGACATTCATAGAACTGACTTTCCTAGAACTGACTTTCTAGCACTGACTTTCTAGCACTGACTTCCTTGCACTGACTTTACTAGCACAGACTTCCTAGCACTAACTTTCCAGCACTGATTTTCTAGCACTGACTTTCTAGCACTGACTTTCATAGAACTGACTTTCCTAGAACTTACTTTCTAGCACTGACTTTCTAGCACTGACTTCCTAGCACTGACTTTCCTAGCACTGACTTTCTAGCACTGACTTTCTAGCACTGACTTTACTAGCACTGACTTTTCTAGCACTGACTTTCTAGCACTGACTTTCTATCACTGACTTTCTAGCACTGACATTCCTAGCACTGACTTTCTAGCACTGACTTTCCTAGCACTGACATTCATAGAACTGACTTTCCTAGAACTGACTTTCTAGCACTGACTTTCTAGCACTGACTTCCTTGCACTGACTTTACTAGCACAGACTTCCTAGCACTAACTTTCCAGCACTGATTTTCTAGCACTGACTTTACTAGCACTGCCTTTCTAGCACTGCCTTTCTAGCACTGACTTTTTTAGAACTGACTTTCCAGCACTGACTTTCCTAGAACTGACTTTCTAGCACTGACTTTCTAGCACTGACTTCCTAGCACTGACTTTACTAGCACAGACTTCCTAGCACTAACTTTCCAGCACTGACTTTCTAGCACTGACTTTACTAGCACTGACTTCCTAGCACTGCTTTTCCTAGCACTAACTTTCTAGCACTAACTTTCTAGCACTGACTTTCATAGAACTGACTTTCCAGCACTGACTTTCTAGCACTGACTTTCCTAGAACTGACTTTCCAGCACTGACTTTCCAGCACTGACTTTCTAGCACTGACTTTCCTAGAACTGACTTTCTAGCACTGACTTTCTAGCACTGACTTTCATAGAACTGACTTTCCTAGAACTGACTTTCTAGCACTGACTTTACTAGCACTGCCTTTCTAGCACTGCCTTTCTAGCACTTACTTTCCTAGAACTGACTTTCTAGCACTGACTTTCTAGCACTGACTTCCTAGCACTGACTTTCCTAGCACAGACTTTTCTAGCACTGACTTTCCTAGCACTGACTTTCTGGCACTGACTTTCATAGAACTGACTTTCCTAGAACTGACTTTCTAGCACTGACTTTCTAGCACTGACTTTACTACCACTGACTTTCCAGCACTGACTTTCCAGCACTGACTTTACTAGCACTGCCTTTCTAGCACTGCCTTTCTAGCACTGACTTTCATAGAACTGACTTTCCTAGAACTGACTTTCTAGCACTGACTTTCTAGCACTGACTTCCTAGCACTGACTTTCCTTGCACTGACTTTCTAGCACTGACTTTCTAGCACTGACTTTACTGGCACTGACTTTTCTAGCACTGACTTTCTAGCACTGACTTTCTATCACTGACTTTCTAGCACTGACATTCCTAGCACTGACTTTCTAGCACTGACTTTCTATCACTGACTTTCTAGCACTGACATTCCTAGCACTGACTTTCTAGCACTGACTTTCCTAGCACTGACATTCATAGAACTGACTTTCCTTGAACTGACTTTCTAGCACTGACTTCCTAGCACTGACTTTACTAGCACAGACTTCCTAGCACTAACTTTCCAGCACTGATTTTCTAGCAATGACTTTACTAGCACTGCCTTTCTAGCACTGCCTTTCCAGCACTTACTTTCCAACACTGACTTTCTAGCACTGACTTTACTAGCACTGACTTTCTAGCACTAACTTTCCAGCACTGACTTTCTAGCACTGACTTTACTAGCACTGCCTTTCTAGCACTGACTTTCCAGCACTGACTTCCCAGTACTTACTTTCTAGCACTGCCTTTCTAGCACTGACTTTCCTAGAACTGACTTTCCATCACTGACTTTCTAGCACTGATTTTACTAGCACTGACTTCCTAGCACTGCCTTTCTTGCACTGACTTTCATAGAACTGACTTTCCTAGAACTGACTTTCTAGCACTGCCTTTCTAGCACTGACTTTACTAGCACTGACTTCCTAGCACTGCCTTTCTTGCACTGACTTTCATAGAACTGACTTTCCTAGAACTGACTTTCTAGCACTGCCTTTCTAGCACTGACTTCGCTGATAGCTGCTGTACTGAGGAAAAGTTGTGCTTACTATCACTGTGCTATCATATGTGGTCGCCTTACCTAGCTACCTTAAGATGAATGCACTAACTGTAAATCACTCTGGATAAGAGTGAATGACTAAAATGTAAATGTAAATATTATTGATAAAGACATGTATTGTAATTGTATGTGTTTCAGCAAGTGAGACTGAAATAGAGTCGCCTGAGTATGACACACCTGAGTCACCTGAGTTTAATGGTAAATATGTCAGATAAGCAATTGTTCTATTTATTTTAGCCACATCATGTACCTGTGAACTGTGAAGAACACAAGTATCTTACACTCCTTGGTATAATCCTACAAAGAACAGAAGTGTCATGGGATTTATTGGATCTCAATGTTGTTTCCAAGGTAATGGTCACAAGCTGCTGATTGGAGGAGCAGTAGAAAATGGACATGCAGGTAAGGAGGACTTCATCGCACTTGATCAAAAAACATGATGGAGTTTGGCATTTGTGAGGCCATTTTGATAGTCAATGTCTTTCTGTGTCTCAGCTACACCTGTAGTCACTGACCTCTTCATCGAGGACACAACTCACATGGATCCCACAGGTAACACCTTACTGAAAATCCGATAAAGTTTAAGTCATGTGCTTGTTTGTTTAATGGTAGGGCAAATGAGTAGACGAGAGAATGCCTTGATACTTTTTAACAGGTTTAACATTTCAGGTGCTATGGATCCACTTGGTGCAAGTTCTCACCTGGACAATACAGGTGAGTGTCCAGGTGAGGGTGCTATGTTTCATGCTTGGCTCCTGTCTGGTATATTTACTTGCTTCTCCATCATTTCTTCACTTAATTCCGTATTGACATTCAGGTATTATCGACCAATCCAGCCATGACTTCCTCATTGGTTTAATGGGTGAGTGTTTGTAAGAACTTATCTTTGATGTTTATTTTTAGGTAAATCAAGTTTGTTCTTGATTAACTGTATGTCATTCCAGGTGGTGTGGGGGATCCGTATGCTTCTGACATCCATATCGACATCTCAGGTGGGTTTGTCATCATAGCTCTTCTGTGTCTGCTTTCTGTTGGGTCTTTTCTGACTATAAAGAATCTCTGTTTTTCTTTGTTGAATCAAAAATATCTAACCAACACTGCTCTGTTGATAGATCACACTGGAATGACTTCTCAATTAGACTTAATAGGTATGTTTCTTCATCCAAGCCTCCCTTAGTCCCTTCACTTGTTTCCTTGAAAGAAATGCTACAATGCAACACCTTTGGGAGAGTTACTCTGTGGGAGAGTCCCTCCAATTTATATCAGATTTAAGCTATATTTAAACTGGCACAGATAATGTTATACTACACCTCTAAAGCGTCATTTTATTTAAGTACCTCTCTGTCCGAGGGGTTAAAACAGCAAGCCACAAAATCCACTCTGAGGAGTTTATATTCCATATTGTGCTAGTTATCTGTGCTGCTGCAGAGTAAATCACTGTTACAGTTATTCTTGCTTTTGTAATAATTTACTCAAGGAAAACTGCTTTAAATCAGGTTTGATATATATATCATTGGCTGTCTGGCGCTCTCTGCTCTCTCTCTCTCTCTCTCTCTCTCTCTCTCTCTCTCTCTCTCTCTCTCTCTCTCTCTCTCTCTCTCTCTCTCTCTCTCTCTCTCTCTCTCTCTCTCTCTCTCTCTCTCTCTCTCTCTCCCCTCCAGCTGTGGGTTCAGGTCCAGGACCGGCATTGTCGTCCAGTAGCAGCCCGGGTCCAGACGTTCCACCAGGTACCTACTGGCACGCCTTCCACCCTCTGCCAGGTCCTGTAAATCACTTCACGCCTCCCTCTTGTGTCGTCCCTCATCCTCGCAGGCTCAGTTCTCTACCTCACCTCGGAGAGAGCTCCTCTCAGGCTTGTAATCATGACAGAGATTTCAGAGTGTCCCGGAGAATTTACACCCCAATGTTTTTTTTCACTCCAAGATTATCATTGGGTCCACATGTTCCTGTCTGTGCAGACAGCGAGTTATTTGTGTAGCTGTGCTTGTGAACTTTGTAGATCTTGACATTGTTTATTTTCACGGCTTCACTGTAGACTTTATTTAGGTGGAGTAGCACCGCCATCACTGATGAATGGGGTCAGGCATGGCCTCTAAGAGACTCTCTTAGGAGGGATGCAGTGCAACAAGAGATGAGGGTTCTCATGATTCACATAATACAATCATTGATCTTCTTTCTCTGTGTGTCTGATGTTCTTCCTCCAGGTCTTGGAGATCACATAGGTCTAATAAGTGATTTTACAGGTAGGCATTGTGAGCCACAACTATTCATTATCTAATAAATAGATTATGATTCACAGTTGAACATGTAAACAGTAGTTGTGGGTGAAAGCAAATAGGGTCTGTCAACTAGTTTGTATCTCTGTCCTACTTGTGGTCTCTTTTTATTTGCAGGACTTACTGACTCCTCAGGGCCTGACCATCCATATCTGAGCTCAGGTTTCGATGGATCTCACCACTCAGCAGGTGATCATACTGGTCTATCCGATACTACAGGTAAATACACTGAAATAAATCATCATCTCTGTAAGAGGATAGTGACCAAGATGGCATGGAAAAGCTTCATCTCAGTTTTTCTCTCCAAACCACCCAGTAGCAGTGATGTCACATACTGATTATTCATCATCGCACATTGACCACCCAGGTAGGATCACACTCAGGACTAAACATAACATACCCCTGTTATAGGTGATCTTCTGTAGATCTGTTTATAGAGCATGGTGCTTGCAATGCCAGGATAGTGGGTTTGATTCCCGGGACTGCCCATACGTAAAATGTATGCACGCATGACTGTAATTTGCTTTTAATAAAAGCGTCTGTTAAATGGCATATATATATTTTGAATGAAATACATTATACTATGAATGTATTTCAGAGAGTGGTTTGGATGTGTCCAGCTCAGACAGAGGAAAATAAAGGAGGATTAAGATAATGTCAGCATAAATGAACATGTATGTTGCAGGGAATGGTCGTCAAAGCCAGGTTACAGACACACATGGAGGTGATCATGCAGTCAATGATGTGCATCATGATGTAACAGGTATGTCTACCCTAAAGGTACATGTAGGCCAAGGCCAGCCTGGGTGCCAGTCTGTTTCTACTCTCCTGCCAACTCCTAATGGAATTGTCATGCCAAACAATTAAACGTTTCGCTTCCAATGACAACGGTGTAGGCAAAAGCAGCAGTTCTGGGACCAGGCTAGGACTAGGCTATAACCAGGGGTAGAGTATTTGCACTTGATGGAGCAAAACAAATGCCACATGCATTATTTGAGAAGCATTGAGGATATATGCTTGATATACTGAATTCATATGGTCATTTATCCCAATACGCCTAATGCAAAAGCCTGCCAATACAATGGTGTAAATGACAGTGTTTTTGCTTTTCAGATCCATCTGGGCAGCATATTGTGTCTACAGATGTAGGCCTACTAGATGCTGGTAACTCAGTGTTTGAATTCTCCATTATTTACAAACCTATTTCAGTGCATTTGTTATTCATAAACACATTTTTCTGTCTGCTTAATTGCCTGCTGTATGTGCAAATAATGGATTGGACCTCAGTTGTGTAAAGTACTTAAGTAAAAATAGTTTAAAGTACTACTTAAGTAGTTTTTTGGGGGTATCTGTACTTTACTTTACTATTTATATTTTTGACAACTTTTACTTTTACTCCATTACATTCCTAATAAAAATAATGTACATTTTACTCCATACATTTTCCCTGACACCCAAAAGTACTTGCTACATTTCGAATGCTTAGCATGACAGGAAAATTCATGCACTTATCAAGAGAACATCCCCGGCCATCCCTGCTGCCTCTGATCTGGCAGACTCACTAAACACAAATGTTTTTGTAAATTAAGTTGGAGTGTATCCCTGCCTATCTGTAAATTTGTGCCATCTGGTTTGCTTAATATGTGAAATGATTTATACTTTTACTTGTGATACTTCAGTATATTTTAGCAATTACATTCACTTTTGATACTTAAGTATATTCAAAACCAAATAATTTTAGACTTCTATTCAAGTAGTATTTTGCTGGATGACTTTCACTTTTACTTGAGTCAATTTCTATATATCTTTACTTTTACTCAAGTATGACAATTGGGTACTTTTTCCACCACTGTTGGACCTGTTCTGGTCTTATTTTATGTCTTGAGCAACAATTGTCTCACAGAACTATAACCTTTTTGGAAAAGAAGTGTCAAGATGGAAAATAGGCTTCACCAAGGCCAGTGCTGGCTAAATAAATACCTCCTGAAAAATCCCAGGATGTCTATCTGTCAGAATAAAGTATTCTATGCTTATTTTCACACAGGAAAATATACTTTAAAAAAAGTATTTCCAAAATGTTAGCCATCACCACTCACCTGTCAGCTTTTCTTCGTCCCTTAAATCCTGCAGGTGAGCACGGCGTCGTCTCTCACCACGACGACATGGGAGGTGAGTCCTACAAAAATAGAATCAATGATTGTCCTACATTTAATTTGCAGAGTGAAACATTTCTGAAGGCATCACTTTTTACAATGTTGTTGTAATAGTGTTGTAATAGTGTTTCATCATGAGAGCTCACACTGTAATTTTGAGTTCTAATTTTGTGGTTCTTCAGCTGTTACAGACGGGGTCGCTGTTCAGCATCATGATGACGTTCACACCGTCAGCCCTCAAACAGATACCACAGGTAAGCCACCACCTTGAAATCCTACAGTGAGCTTTCAGGAAATTGGTAGAATTTGGCCAGGCCTACTAATGTGTTTCTATGAGCAGGGCTGTCTGACATGGCCACACAACTTCCCTCTGCAGGTAGAACACCCTGTTGACTTTGACTTTGTTTGCTTATCTTTGTATACTATACATGTTAAAAGATGCACTATGCAGGTCCCTGGATAAATAAAGGTAAATAAACATTTTAAAAAATGCATAAATCTCTCCGCCATTTCGTGTCGCCCAAAAAGTTACATATTGCAGCTTTAAGTTACTGATAAAGGAGAAAATAAATTAATAGTTTACCTTCACAAGTAGAGTCTGAAATATTCTGTGCACAGGTACAATGATACAGGTGTCAATGTGTGAACAGGTGCGGCAGAAGAACATGTAACCAGCTCACATACACAGATAGATATCACTGGTAAGGATTTGAAGTGTACGTTTCTGTTTACTAAATATTGTAAACATTTACAAGATCAAACTAGAACATCCCGTTACTACACTGGGTGACATCTGATAAAACATATTTAGTAGGCTATTCCAACAAATGTAATTTTAACTTAATGAAGTTAATCTAACAGCCATATGGTAACTCACGTGTTTCTCCCTCTCCCTAGCCCTTGGGGTGAACGTGTACAGCGCCAGTGCACCAGGGACGACCGGTAGGCTACGCACTTGTCTGATGATCAAGCAATCATTGTCTCACCTGCATATTTTTAGAGCTGACACACTGCTTGCCACTGATTCGCGAGTTACGCCAACATAAATGTAACACTCAGTGCAGAGCCGGCTGAGCTGGGGCCAGCCTGAGGTGGGGAAGGCAGTAAGGAGAAACAAAGCTGTCACCAACACAGAGCATATTGTGGGAAACAGCATTCAACCACACATTTTCTTAGATTTTCTCTGGAACAGTGTTCTGGAGTAGCTTAGAAAAGTCTAGAATAGGTACACAATCCAAGTAATATATATATACAGTACCAATCATAAGTTTGGACACACCTACTCATTCAAGGGTTTTTCTTTATTTTTACAATTTTCTACATGAAAACTATGAAGAAACACATGGAATCATGTAGTAAACAAAAAAGTGTTATACAAATCAAAATATATTTTATATTTGAGATTCTTCAAAGTAGCCATACTTTGCCTTGATGGAAGCTTTGAATTCAAGGCACACTTAACCAGCATGGCTACCACAGCATTCTGCAGCGATATGCCATCCCATCTGGTTTGCGCTTAGTGGGACAATCATTTGTTTTTTAACAGGACAATGACCCAACACACCTCCAGGCTATGTAAGGGCTATTTGACCAAGAAGGAGAGTGATGGAGTGCTGCATCAGATGACCTGGCCTCCACAATCACCTGACCTCAAACCAATTGTGATGGTTTGGGATGAATTGGACTGTAGAGTGAAGGAAAATCAGCCAACAAGTGCTCAGCATATGTGGGAACTCCTTCAAGACTGTTGGAAATGCATTCCAGATTAAGCTGGTTGAGAGAATGCAAAAAGTGTGCAAAGCTGTCATCAAGGCAAAGTGTGGCTACTTTGAAGAATCTCAGATATAGAATATATTTTGATTTGTTTAACACTTTTTTGGTTACTACATGATTCCATATGTGTTATTTCATAGTTGTGATGTCTTCACTATTCTACAGCCTAATTTTAAATAAATTAAATTGTTATTTTTTCCTCATCAATCTACACACAATACCCCATAATGACAAAGCAAAACAAGCATTTTTTTGTGCAAATTTATAAAAAATACAAAACTGAAATAACACATTTACATAAGTATTCAGACCCTTTACTCAGTATTTTGTTGAAGCACTTTTGGCAGCATTTACAGCCTTGAGTCTTCTTTGGTATGACGCTACAAGCTTGGCACACCTGTATTTGAGGAGTTTCTCCCATTCGTCTCTGCAGATCCTCTCAAGCTCTGTCAGGTTGGATGGGGAGCGTTGCTGCACAGCTTTTTTCAGGTCTCTCCAGAGATGTTTGATCGGGTTCATTACCGGGCTCTGGCTGGGCCACTCAAGGACATTCAAAGAAGCCAATCCTACCTTGTTTTGGCTGTGTACTTAGGGTCGTTGTCCTGTTGGAAGGTGAACCTTCGCCCCAGTCTGAGGTCCTGAGCGCTCTGGAGCAGGTTTTCATCAAGGATCTCTTTGTACTTTGCTCCGTTTATCTTTCCCTCGATCCTGACTAGTCTCCCAGTCCATGCCGCTGAAATGGTGCCAGGTTTCCTCCAGACGTGACACTTGGCATTCAGGCCAAAGAGTTCAGTCTTGGTTTCATCAGACCATAGAATCTTGTTTTTCATGGTCTGAGTTCTTTAGGTGCCTTTTGGCAAACTCCAAGTGGGCTGTCATGTGCCTTTTATTGAGAAGTTGCTTCCGTCTGGCCACTCTACCAAAAAAGCTTGATTGGTGGAGTTCTGCAGAGATGGTTGTCCTACTGGAAGGTTCTCCCATCTCCACAGAGGAACTCTGGAGCTCTGTCAGAGTGACCATCGAGTTCTTGGTCACTTCCCTTACCAAGGCCCTTCTCCCCCGATTGCTCAGTTTGGCCAGGCGGACCGCTCTAGGAGTCTTGGTGGTTCTAAACTTCTTCCATTTAACAATGATGGAGGCCACTGTGTTCTTGGGGACCTTCAATGGTGCGAAAAAATTTGGCTACCCTTCCCCAGATCTGTGTCTCGTCACAATCCTGTCTCTGAGCTCTACAGACAATTCCTTCGACGTCATGGCTTGGTTTTTGCTCTGACATGGACTGACAACTGTGGGACTTTATATAGACAAGTGTGTGCCTTTCCAAATCTTGTCCAACCAATTTAATTTATGACAGGTGGACTCCAATCAAGTTGTAGAAACATCTCAACGATGATCAATGGAAACGGGATGCACCTGAGCTCAATTTTTGAGTCTCATAGCAAAGGTTCTGTACTTATGTAATAAGACATTTCTGTTTTCTATTTTTATACATTTGCAAAAATATCTAAACCTGTTTCCACTTAGTCATTATGGGGTATTGTGTGTAGACTGATGAGGATTTTTATTTTATTTAATCAATTTTAGAATAAGGCTTTAACATTACAAAATAAATATATATAGTATAACAGTGTAATATCCCCTCTTATTTGAAACATGGTTAGATGAGGTGGCTGTGACCAGTGGACTCATAAACTCTACAGTTTCATTTTAACCAATGACATAATACATGATTCACTCACACGCATACGTCCAGACAAGGAAGGTGATGAGTATACATTTTTCAATTTCAGATTCTGTGCTTGGATTTGGACATGACACTACAGGTAAAATTCAATTTTCAACAACATATCAGAAGTGCTAGATTTCTAAACCAGACAAGGCCCCTCACACAACACACCTGTAACATCATATACTCTGTCTCTCAGTTGTTGCAGAAGCACACAGTGTCTTCATTCAGACCGATTCCCCAGGTAAGTCTGCACACACACACACACACACACACACACACACACACACACACACACACACACACACACACACACACACACACACACACACACACACACACACACACACACACACACACACACACACACACACACACACACACACACACACAGACACACACAGACACACACACACACCAATCTTATGACCTTAACATTTCAGAAAAAATAGATACATTTCCTTACATCTCACACACATCACACACTAGCCTCCAAAAATATAGTGTGAATGTATGCAATACCATATGTATGTAATACCATGTAATACCAATGTCTGTAATACAGACGCCAAAGTTGGCAGGGGTGAGTGAGGTTCCCTTACCACTCATTACTCATCAGAGATAGAGTACTATAAAGAGAATAGTGCCCCATAGTTCCTGTTAAAAAGCATTGCACAATATGGGGAACAGGGTACCATTTGGGACACAGCCTTACTATACACTGTCAGTCACTAAATAACAAAACGAAACACCTTAACCTCTCTAGGCTAGATGGGATGCTACCGTCCCACCTGACCAACATCCAGTGAAAGTGCAGGGCGCCAAATTCAAACTACAGAATTGTAAATATTTAACATTCTTGAAAATACACATGCAATATGTAAAAATAAAGCTTAACGTCTTGTTAACCTTGCCACGGTGTCAGATTTCAAAAAGTCTTTACAGCGAAAGCAAACCATGCGATTATCTGAGAACAGCACCCCATCAAACAAACACAGACAATTTATATTTCATCCCGCCAGGCGCGACACAAAACTCAGAAATAAAGATATAATTCATGCCTTACCTTTGAAGAGCTTCTTCTGTTGGCACTCCAATATGTCCCATAAACATCACAAATGGTCCTTTTGTTCGATTAATTCCGTCGTTATATCTACAAAATGTACATTTATTTGGCACATTTGATCCAGAAAAACACCAGTTCCAACTCGCGCAACATGACTACAAAATATCTAATAAGTTACCTGTAATCTTTGTCTAGACATTTCAAACAACTTTCCAAATACAACTTTAGGTATTTTTTAACGTAAATAATCGATAAAATTTAAGACGGGATAAACTGCGTTCAATAGCGGATAAAAACAAAGTGGAGCGAGCTTTCAGGTCGTGCGCCCCAACCACAACAGTACACTAGACTCGACCCTCGTTCTGAACAACCCTACTAGGAAAAACATCAACCAATTTCTAAAGACTGTTGACATCCAGTGGAAGCGATAGGAACTGCAGGCAAATGCCTTAGAAATCTAGATCCACATAGAAACCTCATTGAAAAGAGAGTGACCTCAAAAAATTTGTCCTCTGGGTTTCGCCTGCCAAATAAGTTCTGTTATACTCACTGACATCATTCAAAAAGTTTTAGAAACGTCAGAGTGTTTTCTATCCAAATATACTAACAATATGCATATCCTAGCTTCTGGGCCTGAGTAGCAGGCAGTTTACTTTGAGCACACTTTTCATCAGGACGTGAAAATAACGCCCCCTAGCCTAGAGAGTCACCATGTTGAATCTATCTTTTGTATCGTAGTCACAGCTGATGCACAAGGATCCACTCTACAGGCTTCCAGTAAGTCGGTACAGTATATTCATTTCCACAACACCTTGATCTTGCACAAGTATCTGTTGCTCCTAAAGGCTTGATCAAATGAAAAGTAGTGGTAATAGTCCTTTGATCTTGGAGAGATAGCCCAGAGCAGGGGTGTCAAACTCACTTACTGGAGGGCTGTGTGTCTCCTATTTTTGGTCATTTTCTTTCAATTCGTATCCAATTAGACCTAGAGAGGGGAGTTCCTAACCAATAAATGACCTTCATCAATCAATGATGTACAAGAGAGGATTGGAAACTTGCAGAAACTCAGCCCATCAAAAATGTTGTTTGACACCCCTGCCATAGATTAATCAACCAATCAATAAAATGTATTTACAGCCCAACAGTTGCCATAAAGTGCTTTACAGATCTTTACAGTTAACCATAGTCTAAGTAGTGATAGACATGAAATGGTGTGAAATGCATTGGCATTGACGACAGACAGCCCTGGTTGTCCCGTTCACGGTGGTCTCCCCCTGCTCTGTTCGTAGGGTCTGTGTTCATGCAATGTCTTTGTCCAAACAGGTCATCCTGGTGTAACAGAACAGACACAGCCTGCTGGTAAGCTTCATAAGAGTTCAGGTTTAAACTCTGTTACATGGCTGCGTTTATACAGGCAGGCAATTCTGATATTTTTCTGATATTCTTTTTAACCAATCAAATCAGCTCTTTTGCCCATAATTAGGCTAAAGATTAGAAAAGGGCCTGCCTTTGTAAACACAGCCTTATACAGATGTCTCAGTAATGTTGATATCTAGCTATCTATCAATTTGACTACAAATGCTGCGTTTACACAGGCATCCCAATTCCAATCTTTTGCCCTATTATTGGCAAAAGAGCTGCTCTGATTAGTCAAAAGACCAGTTAGTGAAAATAAAGATCAGAATTGGGCTGATTGTGTAAATGCAGCAAAAGTAATTGAAATAGCGAAATGGATCCATGTGACAAATTTAGCAGTTTTAGTAAAGGTGATAATTCGTTGTGTAGGCTAAATGGGTAGTACAGCCTATAAGGCTCTGTTTACATAGTCACCCTAAGAACCCAAAGCAGATTTTCTTTCTATATCCAATCTTTTTTTCTGACTGTCCACACTCAGTTTTATATGTGACCCATATCAGATTTGCACATTCACACTGATGTAGCCTCTGAAGTAGCACACAAATCTAGTTAATTTCCTGTCACTGTTCTTTAAAATTTGGGGGTGGTTGTCATAGTAACGCATGAGGTCACGTATGGAGGAAAGGTTTTTGTATCAGGATTCAGATCCATATTTGGAGGTAGTATAAATCGGAATTCAAAAGATCAGATTCCATGTGTTGTTTTGCTGTTTACACATTAGATAAAAGATCAGATAGGTATCAGATATGCAAATAATTGGCAAAATATCTGAATTGGGCTGCCTGTGTAAAAACAGCCTAACTTGTTATTTAGCACAGGATTGCACAGCTTTCAGATGTTACAATGCTGTGTCATGACAGCATATATTGAACCACTCAGTGAACAGATGCTCAAGGGCTCTTTTCTTTCCTCGGTTTTGCTTGCTCTTTCCAGTTTCCGCAGCTGAACAGTACAACCCATCTGGTCAGGGTCCTGAAGGTAGGTTTCTCAGCTCCCTATAACTTCTCTCTCGTGTCTCTCTCTTCTTTTAAAAACATTATTAAATGACAAAAGCCTTGTTTTATTTACATGATGTACTCCCCTGTCAAAACACATACAATATCTTATAACTAATCATTTTTATTACACTGTATTAACTACAGTAGTAAGATGGCAAAGTTTCTGACTGCAAGGTTTCAGGTGATAATACAGTGCTGTTAAACTGTACCTTTGAAAGAGAGACAAAGGTAAGCTCTTGATTGGTACTACAAGTATAAAAATTGTGAGCAAGTAAAAATTAAGGACACTAAAGTAGTATTACTGCCTCTGAGGTAGGACTAAATGCTACAGTATACTGCTAATATACTCAATATGTTGTAATTCTACAATATATTGCATTACAATTTTTAACATTAAAGGGATAGTGCACACAAGTTATGGATTTCTGTCTCGTCCATAGACTGCTCTCAGGGTAAGGAAACCAAAATGTATTTTAGTAATTTGGATGAACTATCGCTTCAGTCAGCTCTTAGATAGATGAATTACAGATATGTGTGTCAGAGACTAAAATACATCTTCACTTCTAAAGGTGCAGAAAATGTGGAACTGGAGGATACCTGCTGACTTTCATATGAAGCCTCGTGTCAAGTTTCTACGCTACAGATTTCAGTGTACGGACCAGTCTGCATGGCAGAGAAAGAGTGATCCAGCCCACTAGCAAATCTAGTTGTTTGTGTCTATGTTTGTTTGTTTGAACTTTGTCTATTTAAACTTAAAGATGACACTGTAAGTAAACTTTTTGCGCACTTGTTAATAGACGTTTTGTTTCATTCGTTGCAAATATGACAAAAAGACAAGAGGGTACTAAGGAAAATCCTCTGACTCAGATGACTATGGCTCATACAAAACCGTCATCCCTATGAATATTGTTGTACAAAAGCTCAAACAATATACTGAATCTTTATGAAGCTTTGTTATTTTGTCATTTCCGCAAGTACTGTATTTCCCAGTTTAGAAAATGTGAGAAATATTCATTTTGTGTCAGAAATTGTACATTGCGAAATGTATATCAAAGTAATCTCTACATTAAAAGGAACATCTATTTTGAACATCAAACTCATTTTTCTCCATATTTTTCACATACGGAAGTGGGGAGCAATGTTAATGCAATCCATGTGCCTGTTCAACTGATTAATCAGCCATTATTTACAACTAAAATATAACCTTAAATGCAGTAACGTATTATGGATATACAAATAATTTATTTCAAAACAACCATGTTTATTTAAAACATACCATACACAAAATATTGTTCTCATGCGTAATTTGGGTTTCTCAGGCTGTGCCATTGTGTTATGGTGGAACTGGTAAAAGTGCTTAACAATGTACAATTCAGCACATCAATATACCCCAATACATCCCCTTTCTTAAAAGAAGTTAATTACAAAACAGTTTGAACAAACTCAAAACAGCCTCTGGGGGAAGTACGCGTAAATTCACAAAGTTCCTCACACTTGAACCAAGATTTAATGATTCATTTGTTTTCCTAGACAAGGATCTGACTATAAAATAAGACCGCTGGAGGGAAACAGGCTTCCAGATGAGAAATGAATAGCATATGATTGATAAGACATTGGAGGATATACAGTGCACTCGGAAAGTATTCAGACCCCTTTACTTTTTTTTACGTTACAGGGCTCCCGAGTGACGCAGCGGTCTAAGGCACTGCATCTCAGTGCTAGAGGCGTCACTACAGACACCCTGGTTCGATTCCAGGCTGTATCACAACCGGCCATGATTGGGAGTCTCATAGGGCGGCACACAATTGGCCCAGCGTCATTTGGTTTTGGAAGGTGTAGGCCGTCATTGTAAAAAAAATTGAAAAGCCGTAATCTAAAATGGATGAAATAAAAACATTTCCTCATCAATCTACAAACAATACCCCATAATGACAAAGTGAAAACAGGTTTTTGGATGTTTATTTTTTATTTATGAAAAACAAAACAGAAATACTTTAAATATACAAAAGTATTCAGACCCTTTGTTATGAGACTCAAAATTTAGCGCTCAGTGCATCCTGTTTCCATTGATGATCCTTGAGATGTTTCTACAACTTGGAGTCCACCTGTGGTAAATTCATTTGATTGGACATGATATGGAAAGGCACACATCTGTCTATATAAGGTCCGACAGTTGACAGTGCATGTCAGAGCAAAAACCAAGCCATGAGGTTGAAGGAATTGTCCGTAGACCTCCGAGACAGGATTGTATCGAGGGACGGTACCAAAAAATGTCTGCAGCATTGAAGGTCCCCAAGAACACAGTTTCCTCCATCATTTTTAAATGGAAGCGGTTTGGAATCACCAAGACTCTTCCTACAGCTGGCTGTCCGGCCAAACTGAGCAATTGGGGGTAAAGGGCCTTGGTAAGGGAGGTGACCAAGAACCCGCTGGTCACTCTGACAGAGCTCCAGAGTTCCTCTGTGGCAATGGAAGAACCTTCCAGAAGGACAACCATCTCTGCAGCACTCCACCAATCAGGTCTTTATAGTACAGTGGCCAGACGGAAACCACACCTCAGTAAAAGGCACATGACTTTGGTTTGGCAAAAGGCACCTAAAGACTCTCAGACCATGAGTAACAAGATTCTCTGGTCAGATGAAACCAAGATTGAACTCTTTGGCCTGAATGCCAAGCGTCACATCTGGAGGAAACCTGGCACCATCCCTACGGTGAAGCATGGTGGTGGCAGCATCATGCTGTGGGGATGTTTTCAGCAGCAGGGACTGGGAGAACAGTCAGGATTGAGAGAAGGATGAACGGGGCAAAGTATAGAGATCCTTGATGAAAACCTGTTCCAGAGCGCTCAGGACCTCAGACTGGGGTGAAGGTTCACCTTCCAACAGGACAACGACCCTAAGCACATAGCCAAGACAATGCAGGAGTTGCTTCGGAACAAGTCTCAATGTCCTTGAGTGGCCAAGCCAGAGCCCGGACTTGAAACCAATCAAAGATCTCTGGAAACCTGAAAATAGCTGTGCAGCGACGCTCCCCATCCAACCTGACAGACCTTGGGCGGATCTCTAGAGAAGAATGGAAGAAACTCCCCAAATACAGGTGTGCCAAGCTTGTAGCGTCATACCCAATAAGACTTGAGGCTGTAATCAGTGCCAAAGGTGCTTCAACAAAGTACTGAGTGAAGGGTCTGAATACTTATGTAAATGTGATATTTCAGTTTTGTATTTTTAATACATTTACAAACATTTCTAAAATACTGTTTTTGATTTGTCATTTTGGGGTATTGTCTGTAGATTGATGAGGAAAAAAACAAATGTTATCCATTTTAAAACACGGCTGCAACATAACAAAACGTGGAAAAAGTCAAGGGTTCTGAATCCTTGCCGAATGCACTGTACAAGGAATCCTGCTTTAAATTCAAATCATTTCTATCCCAAAAAGCAATCCACATAATGGGATGTGCTGGCTGGTATAGAAGGATTAACCCAGCATATTATGTCAATCTCTTGTCATATACAGAAAGCATCTTAAAAGCAGTCTATTGTACACTTGTACAAAGGGCCAGTCTTAAGTCAGTGGATTCGGTTTCAAGAAATCTAAACCAAATCAGTTCGATTTGATTTCAAGACATGAATGCTTACTGTGAACAAAGGCAGGTGGGTTATCTACTAGAAAACTCTATGCCATTCAGATGTCTGACGTGTAATATTTTATTGACAGTTGGTCATCTAGTCTTTAAGAAAAAATGCTTAAAGAAAAAAATATGAATTGCCATTTAATACTCAATGTTTCATTATATTATTAAAAAAATCAATATGATTTTGTCATCCAGACTATATGCATGTGAACATTGACACTTCTGAGGGCTAGAGTAAGTAGTATTTGGTGTTTTGGAGAACTCTGTCTAAAATAAATTAATGTATGGTTCTTTAAACAACAAGTAATAAAATGGAACAATCTTAGATACGACAGTATAACTATAAGGTGCTGAAATACCAACAGCATTCCATTATGAATTATGCAAGGGAAAATGTCAAAGAAAACACTTCCTGCATCTAATGTGAATAAAACAACATATTGGTGCAGCAAAAAGATTCAAACACTTTAAAAAAATGATGATTAAGGTACTATCCTTATATCAATAGGTGAAAGCGCAAGAACCTAAACATTAAAAAGAAAAGAAACAAAAACAGTTTTTTTCTAGAAACAGTCAAGCCACATCCCTTGGATAGTGAGTCTAAAAGAACAGAGTTGACGAGAGAAATGATTCAGGTGGAGTCTAGTGGACCACGCACGCACACACCTTTGAAATGTATTAGATCTTTAACCTTTAGTATAACAAAAAAAAATATTCTGCATACTTCCACTTTTAATAATTAAAGGAGCTTGGTGAACAATGCTTAAAACTTGACCTAGTAATGATTATGATTGAGCTTTATTTATGTCCGCCAGTAAGATCACAGATAATTCAACCCAGGAAGTTCTTTCCATGGGCTGAATAAACCATGCCAGTCGAACATTTGGTTTGATTCATCTAAGCAAAATTCTTTCAATAAGTAGTTTAAGCCTTAAAATGAATGAAAATCAATAGCTCAGAGAATAATGAACACCATAATAATAAATGTTTTAACAGGTTGATTTTTCATCATCTGCACATTAACATAATGACAAAAAACAAAAAAAACAAAAAAACACTGCAATACATCACTTTATAAAAAAAACGCTTTAGGATAGTTTGGGATTGTCTGGTGCTGCTGTGTGGTAGTCGGTAGTGAGGAGCGAGATGGTAGGGTCCTCTTCAGGGTCCTGGTCCTGGGTGAAATACGAGTCCCCCTCCAGCAGAGTGGGGAGGTCCGCTCCGCCATTCTCATTGGTCAGTGGGTCAGTCAGTAGCATTGGCTGGGAGGTGTACTGGACCAGCTGCTTCCCTGCTTTAACCAACATAGAAAAACATGAAACTATGATCTATGAAGACAGCGAGATCTTTTTATTTTATTTAACTTTAACTAGATATCTATGGAGTCTCCATAGCCCCTTTACACTCCTTTAGCGTACACTGCATGAAGTATTACATTGAAAGTGTTGATGTTTTTTCATGATGACATTTTAAAGGTTGATTCAACAGTGTTAATTTCCGCAGTATGTAGTATGTATTATGTAGTATGATGAGTAGTATGCGTGGAGTATGATGGTTTTTAGGCGATCCAACTAAATTCACATAGAAATTTGTTATTCATCTGTCATTCTCATTGAAAGCAAGTCGGAAAAGCATTAGACCATTTGCATGCTTCCCTTTTTTAAGTTTAGTTTTCACATACTAAGCTTTAAAAAATACTATATTTCACAGTGGTTAATTGGTCCAAAGTTGTGTCAAACTTAAATTAGGCAAATGGTTTAGAATTTGGTCACACTTTATTTGGATAACATGCTATTAACAAACTATCTGTTGATAAGCAACTGCTTGCTAAGGTACGGTTAGGTTTAGAATAAGAGTTAGGGTAACAGTTAAGGTTAGGAGAGTTGAAATGTTATGGATAGTCTGTAGAGCATCTATGGATGGACTATCCAAATAAAGTATTACCTACAATTTTAAACAACCACGAAATGTTGGAGTGTTTTCTACATATTGTAAGAAGTGACAGAGGCTTTATTATCATATTTCGCAGCATGCTTTGTTGCAGGTAGATTATTTTTAATTGTTTGTTTCAATATCTTTGTTTTGTACATTGGTCGTTATTGATCTTATGGTATACAAAGATAAATAACATACAGATTGGGTTAATGGTTGGATTTATTGCAAGCGTTACTGAGAAAGTTGTTCCCGTTTACACAATCTATGCAGTCCTTTCAAATTACACCTTCCAGCCTAGCAAAAACTTTGACAGCCGGTTGTGGTTCAAATAGCACAGTGGGAAATATGCAAATGAGGCTTTAGTCTCTACAGTGTTGAAAAGGTAGTAAAGTACTAAAGGGATTATGCAGTCAGATGATTGAAATTCAAAACACAGAAAAGTGTAAAATGACATGGGAGCCAATTAAAAACACAGAAAAGTGTAAAATTGCATGGGAGCCAATTAAAAACACAGAAAAGTGTAAAATGGCATGGGAGCCAATTAAAAACACAGAAAAGTGTAAAATGGCATGGGAGCCAATTAAAAACACAGAAAAGTGTAAAATGGCATGGGAGCCAATTAAAAACACAGAAAATTATAAAATGGCATGGGAGCCAATTAAAAACACAGAAAAGTGTGAAACCACAGTAGTTTTGACTAAATAAACCCCAAAACGGTGTTGAATTTTACTCCATGGGAGTTGAATTAACTCTTGCAATTTTACTGTGTAGTAGTAGTAGTATCAGTACACGGTCACATAAAAGCAAAATTAATATTTACAAAATAATGCATAAGCATGATATACAGTATATTAGGAGTTTTTACCTGTGTAGTTGTCACTTCTCTCAGCCCCTTTGGGTGGATCTGATGAAAGCAAGTCCTGGATCTATAAAAACGGAGGGGGCCACAGTGTGAGACACTGACTTATTTTATGAACAATACAAAAGGAAGTAAATAGCTAAAGACACAATCCCCTTGCTTTCATAGAACTGCACATTGCTCTCTGCACACAGAATTTACACAATCCAGATTGGATGTACACAATGAACATCAAGCTATCACGCAGCTGCCCTTTGCACCAAGCACATCCCGCATCTGTCCTTTGACAGACCCTTATATATATATTTCCCCTATTGTACATCACCCTGTAAATTGTTTTATCTATACATGCACAACTCATAATGTAGTCTGTAGTTTTTAGCTTGGTGTTCATTGTGTACATAGAATGTAGATTGTGTACATTATGTGTCTAGAATCTGTCTAACTTACACAGTCAAGGCTCTCCAGGTCGAATTCAGAACCAGGCAGGGAAGAACTGAAGAACTGAAAGACAAGTAGTTGAAGAAAATGTTATTATCCCCTGGAGTTTTTCAGCAGAATCATATCAATAATAACATTCACAAGGAATAAGACAATATACACTGAGTGTACAAAACATTAAGAACACCTCCCTAATATTGAGTTACACCCCCCCCCCCCCCCCCCTTTGCCCTCAGAACATTCTCCATTCGTCGGGACATGGACTCTACAAAGCGTGGAAAGCGTTCCGCAGGGATGCTGGCCCATGTTGACGCCAATGCTTCCCACATTTGTGTCAAGTTGGCTGGATGTCCTTTGGGTGGTGCGCCATTCTTCATACACCTACTATTATAGCCCGTTCAAAGGCACTTAAATCTTTTGTCTTGCCCATTCACCCTCTGAATGGCACACAGACAATCCATGTCTCAAGGCTTAAAAATCCTTCTTTAACCTGTCTCTAACTGCATCTAATTGCTGTAAATGAGAATATGTTCTCAGTCAACTTACCGGGTAAAATATATATATTTATATATATATATTTTTAAATAAAATCTACACTGATTGAACTGGATTTAACAAGTGACATCAATAAGGGATCCTAGCTTTCACCTGGTCAGTCTGTGTCATAGAAACATCCTGATGTTTTGTGACCAACAAAGCCACAGTCCCTTTAAAACACGCCCTGTCACCTAGAAATGCAGTGACAAACCTCACTGCACATTCTTATTTGACCAGTCAGTGTCCCACACAGTAAATGCCTCAGCACACGGTTGTTGGGACAGAAAAACATAGCCTGAACTTACTTCAAAGAGGGGTGAGGACTCGAAATTGATGGACTGCGCGTTTAGGATAGTCTGGAGGTTTTCCAGGCCATTGTCAATGCTGTCCAAATGGTCACTCAGCTCACTCCTACACCAAAAAACAAAACATGGTTCATATTTATACGTTTCTGAGGATCTCTCTGACTAAACACGCATTAAAGCAAATTAGCTGTTTAAAACAAATGGTAGTAAATTCACCCAACAACTCATTTGATATGAGCAACAGAAGCCATTGGAACAGCGCTGAGTGGGCCACACAATCACCCAGTTGTGAGCCTGATCCCCAGAACGTGGAATAGTCTGCCTTTCCTCGACAGTTCACTGGGCCTGCCACATTAAAACCCACTCACAGAATGATTGACCTTTGACCTAAATGGAGGGTAGCATTTGGGGTTGTGCAGATAGATTAACATTGGAACAAAACATGCTGAATCAGATGTTTTTTCAAGCCTGTGTGTTCAAAACATGATCAATTATCAATAATGATGTTCTCAGCTGGTGCCAAATACTGAGAACTATCAAATATTGAGACGCACTATCTGTTTGTAGACCAAGAGTACAGGTTGTCACATCCAGGGATAAGGTAAATGATTAGAAATGATACGCAATAATGACTGATCTAATATATTTGCTCAATATAGACATCACTTCGTTCATTTCTCTAATTACACACAGGCTTGACAGTTTGTTTTCTGGGCTTGTTGCTGGTGGCAATGTCAGGTACAGGCATCAGCGTCAATCAAGAGTTCTGGGGGGAGGACAACATAACAGGGTTTGTGGGCCAACTGAAATGCTAACCCTGGGTGAGGTCTGAGGTGTAGAGTCGAGGAGGGGCTGGGGAAGAGGCGAGAGACCTCTGACATCTGTGTAGAACTGAAAAGATAGAAGCACAACAGCTGGAGAGAGAGGAGATCATAGCACTACTACACACTGCACCCCATAGTTTGACTACAGCCCAGGAATGGGGATCACATTGGCTACTCGGCTTCTCATTGGCTGAAAATAAGAATAAGGGCAGAAAGGAAGAGGCAAAGCAAGAGGTTTCCACTCTCGCCAAAATCTGTCCAAAATAAGCCCAATGTGTTTCCATGGGCTTATTTTGGACCTAAGTTTGCCGACGACTCCCATTGTTAGGGCGGAGACATGAACATCTCATCATTATATACTGATCTCTGATAAGGAGCATTGGGACCACAGGAAAAGGGACGGTGAATGGCTGCTGGTTTAAAATGGAATCCTGCTGAAAAAAATATTAAGCCACAACATACAGTGCCTTCAGAAAGTATTTACACCCCTTGACTTTTTCGAAATGTTGTTGTTACAGCCTGAATTGAAAATGGATTAAATGTAGATTTCGTGTCACTGATCTACACACAATACCCCATAATGTCAAAGTGGAATTTTGTTTGCAGAATATTTTCAAAATGTATACAAAATGAAAAGCTGAAATTCAAACCTCTTTGTTATGCAAAGCCTAAATAAGTTCAGGAGTAAAAATGTGCTTAAGAAATCACACAATAAGTTGCATGGACTCATTATGTGCCCAATAATAGAGGTTAAAATCATTTTTGAATGACTACCTCATCTCTGTACCCCACACACAATTATCTGTAAGGTCCCTCATTTGAGCAGTGCATTTCAAACACAGATTCAACCACCAGATGTTTTTTTATCAAATCTTCGCAAAAACTGATAGATGTGTAAAAACACGGAATATCCCTTTAAGCATGGTGAAGTTATTAATTAGGCTTTGGATAGTGTATCAACACACCCAGTCACTACAAAGATACAGGTGTCCTTCCTAATTCACTTGATGGCGAGGAAGGAAACTGCTCAGGGATTCCCATGAGGCCAGTGGGGATTTTAAAACAGTTACAAAGTTTGTTGGTTGTGATGAGAAAACTGAGGATAGATCAACAACATTGTAGTTACTAACCTCAATGAAAAGAAGAAAGCCTGTACAGAACACAAATATTCCAAAACATGCATCCTGTTTGCAATAAGGCACTTAAGTAATAATGCAAAAAATGTGGTAATTTTTTTTACTTTATGTACTGAATACAAAGTGTTATGTTTGGGAAACACCCAACAATACATCACTGATTACCACTCTTCATATTTTCAAGAATTGAGGTGCCTGCATCATGGTATGGGTATGCTTGTCATTGGCAAGGATTAGGGAGGTTTTTTTGGGGATAAAAAGAAACGGAATACAACTACGCACAGGCAAATCCTAGATGAAAACCTGGTTCAATCTGCTTTCCAACAGACACTGGGAGACAAATTCACTTTCAGCAGGACAATAACCTAAAACACAAGACCAAATATACACTGGAGTTTCTTAACAAAACAACATTGAATGTTCCAGAGTGGCCTAGTTACAGTTTTGACAAAAATTGGCTTGAAAATCTATTATTTTATATATTTTTTCACCTTTATTTAACTAGTCAAGTCAGTTAAGAACAAATTCTTATTTTCAATGACGGCCTAGGAACAGTGGCAAGACTTAGAAATATATTTCTTGCAATGATCAACAATCAACTTGACATGGCTTGAAGAATTAAAACAAATTATAACAGGAAAAATATTGTATAATCCAGGTATGGAAAGCTCTTAGACACTTGCCTAAACATACTTACAGCTTTAAATCGCTGCCAAAGGTGATTCTAACATGTTTTTTCATTGGGGGGGGGGGGGTATATCTATGTAATCAAGCTATATTAGTGTTTCATTTTTCATTAATCTCGAATAAATGTTTGAATTTTTCTTCCACTTTGACAAGAGTATTTTGAGTAGATCGTTGAACAAAATTGACAATTAAGCCTATTTTAATCCCCCTTTGTAACACAACAAAATGTGGAAAAAGTAAATGGGTGTGAATACTTTCTGAAGGCACTGTATGTAATGTACAGTCTAGGTTCCATTAGAGAGTGCGATTTCTAGAAAATAAATAACAATTTTTATTTTGAATTTTATCCCCTTTTCGCCACAATTTTCGTGGTATCCAATCGCTAGTAATTACTATCTTGTCTCATCGCTACAACTCCCGTACGGGCTCTGGAGAGACGAAGGTCGAAAGCCATGCGTCCTCCGAAGCACAACCCAACCAACTGCTTCTTTAACACAGCGCGCCTCCAACCCGGAAGCCAGCCGCACCGATGTGTCGGAGGAAACACCGTGCACCTGGCCCCCTTGGTTAGCACGCACTGCGCCCGGCCCGCCACAGGAGTCGCTGGAGCGCGATGAGACAAGGATATCCCTACCGGCCAAACCCTCCCTAACCCGGACGACGCTAGCCCAATTGTGAGTCGCCCCACGGACCTCCCGGTCGCGGCCGGCTGCGAGCCTGGGCGCGAACCCAGAGACTCTGGTGGCGCAGCTAGCACTGCGATGCAGTGCCCTAGACCACTGCGCCACCCGGGAGGCTCCAATAAATAACAATTTTAACTCATCTCAACAGTGACACAGAAGTCAATGACTGAGACAACATCAAGAAAGGAAAAAAGAAAAAGGTCAAAAAAATGTGAAAACTGCATTTCTCGGTCTGATGTATTTTATGCCCATAAATCTATACATCTGAAGTACAGTAGATTAAGATTTACAGTATGCATTAGTTTGATTAAATGACAAGTAACTTACTATGAACAGTTAATAGCAACAGCCAGGATCCTAAAACTAAAAAGCCAAGATGAAATGCAACAAATCAACAGAACTATGTCTAAAATGACAACGAATCCATGTTTGGTTTAAAATAATTTGCCTAGTCTTTGAAGTGTATAGTAAGCAAAACCAGAGAAAGGCCAGTGGGTTGTGTATGTAGAGCTTGTTGAATGATTGTGCATATTAAACTAGCATAAAGCGCTAACAGCTGCCTAAACAGCTGCAGAGGAGCTGCTTTGAATCCCTAGCACATCCTCTTGATGCAATGTGACGTGATACACATAGAGATTGTTGAGCATGGGGAGAAGCATAGGGCAATAGGCTGGCTGCAGACATCCACTGGCATGCGATGACTGATTATCAAGGCATTGAAATGCTAGCGTGATGCAAGTGGATCTTAAGCTATGGAAAAACCGCAATGACGAATAGTGAAAAGCAGCGGGTGGCCTTCCTATCGCCGCGGTGTGTTTTAGCCAATTAGACTGACATGGAATCCTTTAAGGCAGGGGTGTCAAACTCATTCCACGGAGGGCCTAGTGTCTGCAGGTTTTTGGTTTTTCCTTTCAATAAAGCCCTAGACAACCAGGTGTGGGGAGTTCCTAACTAATTAGTGATGTTAATTCATCAATCAAGTACAAGGGAGGAGCGAAAACCCGCAGACACTCGGCCCCCCGTGGAATGAGTTTGACACCTGTGCTTTAAGGGGAAGTGAACAAATGAACACGAGTGTAGAAGGGGAGAATTAGGCTCATTGTGGTCATATCTGTTGACCTGTGCTGGGTGGAAGGGGCTGAGGGACAGACCTGATCATGGTGACATCATCTGGGAATCACTCACTTGTCTAGACAGGCGAGGCTGAGACACTTTTGCTCCGTAGGGGTCGTTGGGGCAGGGGACGCGTTAGGCTCGTTGCTCTCCTGCAGGATGGAGTTGATGAAGGTGATGGGGGACAGGGGCGTGTCTACCTGGACTCCTGCCCCACCGATCACGGCCTCGGCCGAACACACCTCCTCCAACACGGGACTGGACGGCTCTTCCTTTATGTGGACCAATGGGCTCGTGCTGAAGACAGGAAGAGAAATGGGGTAATTTAGTTTATTCTTGGATAGTTGGTATGGGGTCAGGAGTTGTTCCTGAATCCTGACTTGACCAGGAAAAACTTTAGGCCTTAGTTCAGGGTTCTCCAACTGGCAGCCCACGGGTGATTGTATTTGCCCATCAAATCAGCTCCAAGTGATTTTAATTTTAGAAATTGGTTCCAAAGTATTCACACGCATAATAGAGATGTATGAAAATCGTATACAAATGTAAGCAAGGTTTTAAATGATTATGTTTTAGTCAAATTATATATCCGTTTGGGCTTCTTGCGGTCAATTTGCAGTCTACAAATGATTTCTAATGTTTCTGCTCCCTGACCATCCCCTCAAGAAAATAATCTAGTTGATGATCCCTGCCTTAGTTGTCAGAGGATTTCTTGGTCAGGTCATGTGATCAGGAAAGAAAAGTAGTTATTTAAAAAAAAACAAAAGAAAAACATTTAACAGTTGGTTGATGAAATGAGGCAAGCTCACTAACCTTTCTTCTATCCACTCATTAGTGACCTCCACAGGGCTGGCCTGTGCCAGGTCGGTGACGTCAGAGATTATGGGGCCGTTGTTAAGAGACGTCTCTGCCGTGAAGAGACCGGTACTGGTGAATGGTGCGCCCGAGGCCTGGGAAGATGACACACATTCACATAAATACTACAACTGTACTGACATCCTAACAAGATCAGTTGACTAAAAAATGTAAAAAAAAAAAATTGTACCCCTTGTTCTCCCCAATTTTGTGATATCCAAATTGGTCATTAGTCTTGTCCTATCGCTGCAACTCCCCTAGGGACTCGGGAGAGACGAAGGTCGAGAGCCAATCGTCCTCCGAAACACGATCCTGCCAAGCCGCACTGCTTCTTGACACACTGCAGTATCTGGAAGTCAGCAGCACCAATGTGTCAGAGGAAACACCGTACAGCTGGCGACTGAAGTCAGTGTGCATACGCCCGGCCCAACACAAGGAGTCGCTAGATCGCGATGGGACAAGGACATCCCGGCTGGCCAAAACTTCCCCTAACCCGGACAACGATGGGCCAATTGTGAGCAGCCTCATGGGTCTCAGCCGGCTGTAGTGACACCTGGGATCGAACCCGGGTCTGTAGTGACACCATAGACCACTGCGACACTCGGGAGGCCCTCTAACAAGATGCGTAACACAAGCTCAATAACATTACACCTTTCTTAGTGGCGCTCCAGCGACCACACCTCTGGATGCACTAGCTTACCTCGGTCTGGTTAAAAGACCAATAAACTTAAATAGTGACTGACAAGTCCTCATGTCTGAGATATGAATTAGCCATCTGTGATTGATGAAGTCTTTTCTGGAGATTGTCACAATTTTGTGTACTTACCTCACTAGCCTACATCAAAACATGCCTTACAAATCAAGTTGTCCATATCATAACTCAATTGTAAAGTACAGCTGTAAGCAATAGCATCAACTGTGAATTCACTCAGCCTGAGTTCCACTTCTACCACAGGGAGGTGCCAAGCTCGGCTAGGTTCCCGGTGATACTGAACTCACGGAGATAGCAGGCGAGCCCTGCAGCGAGGCCTGAAGATGTTCCAGAGAGTACTGCCTGCTGAACTTGGGCAAGGAGTGGGCGGAGCTGCTGTCATTCAGCATCAGGGGACTTCAGTAGTTCCATAGAGAGGAGACACAAGACAAGAGTCAAACACTCACAAACCTTTACTGGTTCACTATTTGACTGAATGTGCGGTAGCTATGTTAAATGACTTGCATCTTTCTCTTCATCCCCAGGACTCTGTTGGACTGCACCAGGGTCACTAGGAACTGGATGAGCTGGGGGAGACAGACACAGTTAGCAGTAGAGCTGGGTGATATTGGCAAATTTCACAATAAATTGACTGAATTATAACGATAACAATAAATAAAACTATACATTTCTAACATTACATTTGCACCGGTTAGCCTACTTTTGTATATTACCGTACCCTTATAACGTCTACTAATGCTTTAACTATCAATTGAACCGTTAGCAATAGCCTATATTATCAGACTTATTTAATTTAAAAATTCAAATTTCTCTCGTATACAGTTCTCTAGCTACTTATCATGATTATCGATATCAGTTAAATGTCCTCGATAAATGGTTGGTACGGTCTGTGTCAATGTTTGGTTTATCGTCCCAGCTATAGTTCGCAGGAGATGATTGGTTGATTTATTAGACAATTTAAAATCTACATATACACCCAGACACCAATGCAATGACAGTACAGGGTTTATTCTGGATCAAAAAGGGGCTTAGGTGGTGGGTGCGGCGATGGGCAGTTTGCCCGGCTGAATTATTTTGTCTCCCCCATCCTGGCAGTGTAGAGAATTTTTGGGCATTTTTAAGCCAACTTTCTGCAATTCTACACATTTCTCCATGGGGCTAAAAGACATTTTTGGAGTTTTAAAGCTTATTTCCTGCAACTCTATGCATTTTGCCATGGCTAATGCTGTGTTTTTTTTGTTGCTCAAACACAATATCAAATTCATTGTTTAACATATTCCAAATTCTCCTTGACTGTCTAGATTATATTATCAAAAAATACAGTACCAAGGCCTCCCGGGTGGCGCAGTGGTCTAGGGCACTGCATCGCAGTGCTAACTGCGCCACCAGAGTCTCTGGGTTCGCCCCCAGGCTCTGTCGCAGCCGGCCGCGACCGGGAGGTCCGTGGGGCAACGCACAATTGGGCCAGCGTCGTCCGGGTTAGGGAGGGTTTGGCCGGTAGGGATTTCCTTGTCTCATCGCGCTCCAGCGACTCCTGTGGCGGGCTGGGCGCAGTGCGCGCTAACCAAGGGGGCCAGGTGCATGGTGTTTCCTCCGACACATTGGTGCGGCTGGCTTCCGGGTTGGAGGCGCGCTGTGTTAAAGAAGCAGTGCGGCTTGGTTGGGTTGTGCTTCGGAGGACGCATGGCTTTCGACCTTCGTCTCTCCCGAGCCCGTACGGGAGTTGTAGCGATGAGACAAGATAGTAATTACTAGCGGTTGGATACCACGAAAATTGGGGAGAAAAGGGGATAAAATGTATAAAAAAAAAAAAAAAATAAAAAATAAAAAATACAGTACCAGTCAGTTTGGACACACCTACTCATTCAAGGGTTTTCCTTTATTTAGACTATTTTCCACATTGTAGAATAATAGTGAAGACAACAAACCTATGAAATAACACATATGGAATCATGTAGTAAGCAAAAAAGTGTTAAATCAAAATATATTTCTTATAATTTGAGATTCTTCAAAGTAGCCACCCTTTGCCTTGATGACATTTTTGCACACTCTTGGCATTCTCTCAACCAGCTTCATGAGGTAGTCACCTGGGATGCATTTCAATTAACAGGTGTGCCTTGTTAAAAGTTACTTTGTGGAATTTCTTTCCTTCTTAATGCGTTTCAGCCAATCAGTTGTGATGTGACAATGTAGGGTTGGTATACAGAAGATAGCCCTATTTGGTAAAAGACCAAGAAATTGGTTAAATTTTAACGTCTGCGTAGCCAGGAGCTAAAATAAAACTTGGATTTATTTGTGACGCTTGACGAGCTGCATGTCCCGCCTCTCCCATCTCCTCATTGGTTTTTAGGAGCATATACCCACGTGGTTGAATGAAAGCCTCGAAATTGAGCTCCGGTGCCTCTTGTTTCCATTGATCATCCTTGAGATGTTTCTACAACTTGGAGTCCACCTGTGGTAAATTCTATTGATTGGACATGATTTGGAAAGGCACACACCTGCCTATATAAGGTCCCACAGTTGACAGTGCATGTCAGAGCAAAAACCAAGCCATGAGGTCAAAGAAATTGTAGGTAGAGCTCAGAGACAGGATTGTGTCAAGGCACAGATCTGGAGAAGGGTACCAACAAATATCTTTTGTGGTCCCGTGTGGCTCAGTTGGTAGAGCATGGCGCTTGCAACGCCAGGGTTGTGGGTTCATTTCCCACGGGGGGACCAGGATGAATATGTATGAACTTTCCAATTTGTAAGTCGCTCTGGATAAGAGCGTCTGCTAAATGACTTAAATGTAAATGTATCTGCAGCATTGAAGGTCCCCATCATTGTTAAATGGAAGAAGTTTGGAACCACCAAGACTCTTCCTAGAGTCTGAGCAATCGGGGGAGAAGGGCCTTGATCAGGGAGGTGACCAAGAACCCGATGGTCACTCTGACAGAGTTCCTCTGTGGATACGGGAGAACCTTCTATAAGGACAACCATCTCTGCAGCACTTCACCAATCAGGCCTTTATGGTACAGTGGCCAGACGGAAACCACTCCTCAGTAAAAGGCAGACAGCCCACTTGGAGTTTGCCAAAAGGCACCTAAAGATTGAGACCATGAAACCACTCTTTGGTCTGAATGCCCAGCGTCACATCTGGAGGAAACCTGGCACCATCCCTACGGTGAAGCGCGGTGGTGGCAGCATCATGCTATGTTTTTCAGCTGCAGGACTGGGAGACTAGTCAGGATCTAGGTAAAGATGAACGGAGCAAAGTACAAAGAGATCCTTGATGAAAACCTACTCCAGAGCGCTCAGGACTTCAGACTGAGGCGAAGGTTCACCTTCCAACAGGACAACGACCTGCACACAGCCAAGACAACACAGGAGTAGCTTCGGCAAAAGTCTATGAATGTCCTTGAGTAGCCCAGCCAGAGTCCGGACTTGAACATCTCTGGAGAGACCTGAAAATAGCTGTGCAGCGACACTCCCCATCCAACCTGACAGAGCTTGTGAGGATCTGCAGAGAAGGGGAGAAATTCCACAAATACAGGTGTGCCAAGCTTGTAGCATCATACCCAAGACGACTCGCATACATTTTACGTATGGGTGGAATCGAACCCACTACCCTAGCATTACAAGCACCATGCTTTACCAATTAAGCTACAAAGGACCACATGAATTACTATGTTACCATAGCATAGAAGAGCCAACCCCATATTCTGTGTGGTCAGAGCAGTGGCAGGTACCGTGACTGTCTTTTACCTTGTTGACGACTTTCTGCTGCTGGGCGTGTTTCTGTCTGAGGCTGGCCACCTCCCTCCACAGAGCTTCATTCTCACTGGAAAGACAAAGGGGATACTCGTTTACAGATCAGTTAATCATTATTTTAAATTGAATGCCACAAATGGCAAACGTATTTCAGTCATTTAGCAGACACTCTTATCCAGAGCGACTTACAGTAGTGAGTGCATACACTTTCAGACTTTTTTCGTTCTAGTCCCCCATGGGAATCGAACCCACAAGCGCCATGCTCTACCAACTGAGCCACAAAGAACCGCATATACAACTGATGCCCAATTAGGCCAACTAATCATTTGCCTTCCATTCCCAAACCCATGACATCCTCTTTGGGTAATGTCATGGACGCTTGTTACAATGACATCAGTCATTGACATTGTGATGTTTTTTCATACATCATTTGAATAGCCTAATAACCAGCCGCAACGCATGTTTTGAAATAAATCAAAGAATGACTAACCAATCTCAGAACAGCACGTCATCCCTAACTGACCTAAAACTCCACAGTACATGTAGCCAAGATGGGGGAAGGGCAAAGGGCAGGAGGGCAAGGGCTTAGACCCTAATCTTTAAGAGCCCCCCATACTGTGGCATGCCTAACGAGGCACAGCAGATTTTTTACTGTACTGGTAAAGATTTGAGGAATAGTTGAGGCAGTTTATTTTGTTAAGTTAATGGCTATTGAAAGATCTTAGCGCGCTGTGTTTCTTCAGCTTTTTTAGTGCAGTCTATAAAGACCCTGCCCCTCCACCTGGCTCTTAAAGCCTGGCTCCCCAGACTATGGTTAAGCTGCTTTGTGGGTGTGCTCATGGGCCTGATTCATCCATTGTCCATACACATGGCTCACATTAAATGACATGCCCTGGACTCAGACAAAACCTAGCCTGGACCCAGATATGTTTGTGCTGTCCTGTAATCTCTTATGGTCTCTGTCTCACTGGAGTTGGCAAGACAGAGCAAACAGTTATGGAACCAGGCTAGACAACACCTTGATGAATGTCAGATTGATTCTTCTGGCTCCATGACAAGATGAAGATTTCAGAATCATCTTCAGTTTCCAAGTACATTGAAATGTACCAGGAATGACCTGATGCTACCACAATAATCAGAATATAAATGTATATATTTCAGAGTTTGATTAGCATTTTAGTCTTATGTCTTGACTAAGGTGGCTCTAAAAAAGTGCAAATTAAACTACAGATATAGTATCTTAATTTGATCACTCAGCCGCAGGAAATTCAAATGAGCCTTGTGATTTACATAACTTCAATGAAAACCCACAGTTCTCCCTCAATCAAATGTTAAAGCACTGGACAGAATACATGTCCTACAACTGTAGATTCTACTACATTCAAAAATGTATCTACATTGCTGCCATACATCAACAACTGTCGTTTTATATAGATTAAAGGGTAGGTAGCATAAACGTAACCACATTCAACATGTGGATTTGCATTAGAATAAGCATCAAAAGTACTGGTTTAAATAACATTCAGTTAACTTACAAGCAAATACTTAGATTTTATTGTTACAATTCAGCTTGCAAGGTTGCTAGCCAACTTGCCTGCTAATGTTAGCCCTACTAGCTTGCTAACGTTATGTTAGTACTGCTTGAGTCCGCCAGTTGCTATCAAACCCTAGGTTATAGCTACATTAAAGAAAACCAAAGTTTAGGAAATACATAACGCCAGCTAATCAGTTTTCAAATAATGTTACTGGCATAAGCAGTTCTCTAAGCCAATCCGCTCGCTCCAATCAACAAGTTTTTTGCATTAATTTGCATGGCTTCTTCTTAGTGAATGTACACTACCGTTCAAAAGTTTGGGGTCACTTAGAAATGTCCTTGTTTTTGAAAGAAAAGCATTTTTTTTTGGCCATTAAATAACATAAAATTGATCAGAAATACAGCGTAGACACTGTTTATCTTGTAAATGACTATTGTAGCTGGAAATGGCAGATTTTTTATGGAATATCTACATCGGCGTACAGAGGCCCATTATCAGCAACCATCACTCCTGTGTTCCAATGGCACGTTGTGTTAGCTAATCCAAGTTTATAATTTTAAGGCCAGCATCCTGCAGTCGCCGCTTAACTGTTGAGGTTGAGACTGGTGTTTTGCGCGTACTATTTTTATTTGATTTTTAAAAAAATGTATCCCATTTTCTCCCCAATTTTCGTGGTATCCAATCGCTAGTAATTACTACCTTGTCTCATCGCTACAACTCCCGTACGGGCTCGGGAGAGACGAAGGTCGAAAGCCATGCGTCCTCCGAAGCACAACCCAACCAGCCGTACTGCTTCTTAACACAGCGCGCCTCCAACCCGGAAGCCAGCCGCACCAATGTGTCGGAGGAAACACCGTGTACCTGGCCCCCTTGGTTGGCGCGCACTGCGCCCGGCCCGCCACAGGAGTCGCTGGAGCACGATGAGACAAGGATATCCCTACCGGCCAAACCCTCCCTACCCCGGACGACGCTATGCCAATTGTGCGTCGCCCCACGGACCTCCCGGTCGCGGCCGGCTGCGACAGAGCCTGGGCGCGAACCCAGAGACTCTGGTGGCGCAGTTAGCACCACCCTAGACCACTGCGCCACCCGGGAGGCCCTTTGCGCGTACTATTTAATGAAGTTGCCAGTTGCGGACTTGTGAGGCGTCTGTTTCTCAAACTAGACACTAATGTACTTGTCCTCTTGCTCAGTTGTGCACCAGGGCCTCCCACTCTTTCTATTCTGGTTAGAGGCAGTTTGCGCTGTTCTGTGAAGGGAGTAGTACACAGCGTTGTACGAGATCTTCAGTTTCTTGGCAATTTCTCGCCTTCATTTCTCAAAACAAGAATAGACTGACAAGTTTCAGAAGAAAGTACTTTGCTTCTGGCCATTTTGAGCCTGTAATCGAACCCACAAATGCTGATGCTGCAGATACTCAACTAGTCTAAAGGCGGCGGTTTTAATGCTTCGTTAATCAGGACAACCGTTTTCAGCTGTGCTAACATAATTGCAAAAGGGTTTTCTAATGATCAATTAGCCTTTATAAAATGATAAACTTGGATTAGCTAACACAACGTGCCATTGGAACACAGGAATGAGGGTTTCTGATAATGTGCCTCTGTACGCCTATGTAGACATTCCATAAAAAAATCTGCCGTTTCCAGCTACAATAGTCATTTACAACATTAACAATGTCTACACTGTATTTCTGATCAATTTGATGTTATTTTGATGGACCAAAAAAATAGCTTTCCTTTCAAAAACATGGACATTTTGAAGTGACCCCAACGTTTTGAACGGTAGTGCTGGTGAGCTACTATGTGCACTAATACTTGGTTTGGAATGCAATTACATGCTAACATGGCTAGTAGCTAATGTTAGCCAGCTGGAACTAGCTAGGTAGCACCGGTTCGCCATATGATGTTGAGAAATAGTACATTGTGGGTAGTTCCGAAAATATCCGGTAATAAGTTAATAAATATGTAAAAACACTAAAACATAACTATGTTTGTAGTTATAGGTAACCAGATCGTGACGACAACTAAGTTACTAAGTCTTTGACCACACTGTTACTTTGGTGAGTGAAAGCATGCTTCCTACCCTTTAATAAACACAAGATTGATATATTGGTCTCCACTACGACACACAAGTGTATCCCGTAGGCATCACCTAAACCATAGCCTAATGAAACCTATCAAAATCATTTCCTTTTAGAAATGTATTATTTTTGTATTCATTCATAATCAAATCCTTCTGCTGCAGGAATATTTTACTCCTGCGACTAAACTGGTCAAATTAAGATCTCACACCTGTATTCTAGACCTGAAAAATCTAAATCAATCAACATGTAGGCCTGGCGTTCGAGGACAAAATGAAACATTAATTTGCTGATTATCATAGCTTCGGCCTTACAACCTGGCATTGTTATGGAGTAACGCATGTTAACCTTAAGAACTTCCAGTACACAGATGTGGTATTAAAACAGAGACTGGACGAGGGTTGAAGGAGGTGTGTACTGGGGGTGTCATCTGAGTGCTACAGGGCCTTCAAACCTCCGACATGGAAAAGAGAGGTGCTCTATCTGTGTTTATAGACCATCAGTGGTCCTTGCTGCCTTGTAAATTCACGCTGCCATGTATAAGGTTGCGCCAGAAAAGCCCACTGTCTGTGCTGACCTCCCTGTGGGGCAGATGAACAGGGTTTATAGAGGCAGGTGTGGATGCCTCCAAGTGGATAGGGGTGACCCCCCCCCCCGAAACACCACTCTGACCAATAGTTAGAGGGATTATTTAACATGTGAAAGTCATTCGATAATCAGAAACATAGCTATAACTTTTCAGACTGTCAGATTTGTCTGAGTGTCAGAGGGGAGGTGCGCAGGTGTGAAAATAACGAGGAATATGGTAAGAGAGAAGAATCCTTTTTTATAAGTAAGAGAGATTCTTGTCTCGTTTTATTGAGAGCCACCCACCTCAGGTGATGGACATTCATCGTTTGAGTGATACATCTTAATCTGAAGGTATGGATCGAACAGGCAAATTGGATAAAATAGATTGGATAAATAATCCCGTCTTCTTGCACTCTCCTATTCTAAGAGGACATGGAGAGAGACTGTCATGCCGTGCCGATGGACAGGATGAATAAGGTCATAATGAAAACTGCCCTGCGTATTGCATCATGGTACCATGAAGAAAAAGTCTGGTTTGTGAACATATGTTGGGGACAGGAGAGAATGCCCTCAGCGGCAATGAAGAGTCCAAGGGTCCAGCTGGAGAATCCAAATATGTCTGTGTGTGTGTGGAGGAAGGATTGTATTAATTATGTGGGGCCTGACATGCACCCTAACGGCCTAAAGGCAGCTGGTGTGCAGCCTAGCCACATCATCCCAGCTGCATGACAGGAGCCACTCGGTTTTAGAATGGTGACTAAGCATCCTGAAACATGAAACACCATTATATTGTCCCAGAGTGAGGCGCACTGACACAACCCAATGGGTTATCCTATAACTGTTACAAAATGGGAACTTAACTTTGCACCACATTTTATCAAGACATCTATAATGAGTAGACACGCTAACGAACCAGACACGTACAATGACACAACTCAATGAGTTATCCCCACATCATTACTGCTACAAACATGGAACTCAGTCTGAACCACAATTGATCTAGTCTGGTCCCAGATTGGTTTGTGCATTTGCCTACTCCATTGTCAAGTCAAACAAGGCAATTCCATTTTGAGTTAGCAATGGCTTGAGCAGAAACAGACTGGCACCCAGGCTACAACTTATCAAGTCATCCAAAAAAGGTACACATAGAAGTAACCCTGAACCTATCCTAAACCACAGCCAGATAAAAACTAGAAACAGAAGGTCCAACTCTCCACAGCTGCAGTTCTACCACCATTAAAAACTATACTTTTTATCACTAGATGTGCGCCCTTAATTGGAGTTTTACAAAATAGCGTGAAAGTGTTAATTTAGGACAGCTCTGTGGATTCAAACAGCACACTGACTCCTGCATGTATATTTCAGGCTCTGACAGGCCTCTAGGAATTCTGTCTCTAGCAGCCTAATCACTAGCTTAAAATAAACTGGTTGACACCGCCTTAATGCAGCATGCTAGGCTACGGCAGCCCTATGGGGACACAATATACATGCTCGCTAATTTAGCAAACCAGCAGCAAAGCGTGAGCGAAAGAGAATCTTATTGTGTGGAACAGAGGCAAAGCTGGGGTAGGAATGTTTTTGGCTCGTTCAAGGAGCAGTCAATTCTGAAAATGTTCTACAATTTTACATCTACAGTGTGCCTTCGGAAAGTATTCAGACCCCTTGACTTTTTCCACATTGTTATGTTACAGCCTTATTCTAAAAATGATTAAATAAAAATCATCATGAATCTACACACAATACCCCGTAATGACAAAGTGAAAAAGAGGTTCAGAATTTTATTAAAACGTATAAAATAAAAAAATAAAAAACATATTTACTTAAGTATTCAGAAACTTTGTTAACAGTTAACTTACAGTGCATTCAGAAAGTATTCCGAATACCGTTTCCACATTTAGTTGCGTTACAGGCTTGTTCATAAATGTATTAAATAAGTAAAAACGTCCTCAATCTACACACAATAGCCCGTAATGACAAAGTGAAAACAGGTTTTTTGAAATGTTTGCAAATGTATTAAAAAACAGAAATACCTTGACATAAGTATTCAGACCCTTTGCTGTGAGACTCGAAATTAAGCTCAGGTGCATCCTGTTTCCATTGATCATCCTTGAAATGTTTCTACAACTTGATAGGACTCCACCTGTGGTAAATTCAATTGATGGGCATGAATTGGAAAGCCACACACCTGTCTATATAAGGTCCCACAGTTGATAGTGCATGTCAGAGCAAAAACCAAGCCATGAGGTTGAAGGAATTGTCAGTAGACCTCAGAGACTAGATTGTGTCGAGGCACAGATCTGGGGAAGGGTACTAAAAAATGTCTGCAGCATTGAAGGTCCCCCAGAACACAGTGGCCTCCATCATTGTTGAATGGAAGAAGTTTGGAACCACCAAGACTCTTCCTAGAGCTTGCCGTCCAGCCAAACTGGGCAATCGGGGGAGAAGGGCCTTGGTCAGGGAGGTGACCAAGAGCCCGAAGTTTCCTCTGACAAAGCGCTAGAGTTCCTCTGTGGCGATAGGAGAACTTTCCAAAAGGAAAACCATCTCTGCAGTACTCCACCAATCAGGCCTTTATGGTACAGTCGCCAGACGGAAACCACTCCTCAGTAAAAGGCACATGAGAGCCCGCTTGGAGCTTGCCGAAAGGCACTTAAAGACTCTCAGACCATGAGAAACAAGATTCTCTGGTCTGATGAAACCAAGATTGAACTCTTTGGTCTGAATACCCAGAGTCTGGAGGAAACCTGGCATCATCCCTACGCTGAAGCATGCTGGTGACAGCATCATGCTGTGGGGATGTTTTCAGCGGTAGGGACTAGCCAGGATCGAGGGAAAGATGACCGGAGAAAAGTACAGAGAGATCCTTGATGAAAACCTGCTCCAGAGCGCTCAGGACCTCAATCTGGGCGAGGAATCACCTTCCAACAGGACAACGACACTAAGAACACACCCAAGACAATGCAGGAGTGGCTTCAGGACAAGTGTCAATGTCCTTCAGTGGCCTAGCAAGAGCCTGGACTTGAACCCAATCGAACATCTCCGGAGAGACCTGAAAATAGCTGTGCAGCAACGCGACCCATCCAACCTGACAGAGCTTGAGAGGATCTGCAGAGAAGAATGGGAGAAACTCCCCAAATACAGGTGTGCCAAGCTTGTAGCGTCATACCCAAGACGACTCAAAGCTGTAATCGCTGCCAAAGGTGCTTCAACAAAGTACTGAATAAAGGGTCTGAGTATTTATGTAAATGTGATAGTTTTTTTTATTTTGAATAAATAGGCTTTTTTTCTTCTTCTAAAAACCTGTTTTGTTTTGTCATTATGGGGTATTGTTACAACCTTACTCAAATGTACCAAAATTTGGAAAAAGTCAAGGGGTCTGAATACTTTCCGAATGCACTGTATGTGGATTTGGGGGTTATACTTTGCACTATACTTGTCAGACCTTCTGTTGATTTTGTTCATTTCAATTTATTAGTTAAGCCGTGTCAACCGTCCAATATGCATGAGAAAGAGTCACAATATGAATCAGAATGTGCCTCAATGTTTCACTTACTGCTTCATGGCGATGATTTGGGAGTCTATGGTCTCCTGCTTGCCCTTTATATGCTGCACGTTGGTCAGGATTTTCGAGACATCGTCTGAGCTCATCTTAAGCTCATCATGTTTAACATTGGACACCTGAGGAAAGGGAGAACATGACGAAATGGTTAACGCAAACTGTTAAAGTGAGGCGGGAAAGAGATAAAAACGAGCCTTCAGTGTCGGTCTTGGCCCCGACTTGAACCCTGAGGGATAGACAATGGAAACACAATGAAAGTGTATGATTCGGTATTCAGTTTTTAGCCTGAACTGGTCAGTTGGCCCGAGGCAGACTATATCAAGGTGCAGATGGAAACAGCAGTAAATCAGTGGACTGAGCGGAGCAGAAAGTGACTGCATTAAAGGGTCCTGCAACGTCAGATTACGAGCTCCCTGGCCTGCTTTCTCTAATCCACCCATCCCCAGATGGCAGGCTCCACAGAGACCACTAGATTAGCTCAATCTGTCCCAGGAGTGGAAGGGAGCAGAGAGAAAAATCAGGCCAAGCAGGCCATGCACTGGGAGCATATGCTGTCGGTCTGACATGCTGTCTGTCTGAGGAGCATCCCAATAGATTTCTCTATGAGGAGTTTTACTGAGGCTTTCCATCTGTGTTTTCTACAGGGAGTTGGCTACATAGTTCTGACTAGAAACGTAACATATTTGTAATACTTTCTTACATAATATTGTTTGGGCTATGTAAAGCCTATTTAAAAAGACTGTTCGGAGTTGAGTATGAAGAAGGGCATGATACATGAATCAGAAATATCATGATGATCAACTTGATAATTTTGCACTTACATTGGTAACTTTACGTTTGATATTTTCCAGCAGATGCTCTTGTCCGCGGAGGAAGTAGGGATGCTGGAATTCAGTGTCGTCCTTCTCAGGCTTCACCAGGCCGCCCTGCTCAATGTGAACTACTTTGCGGAAGCCATCTGTAGAAAGAAAAAAACAACACAGTTTTGGCTAAGACATACTATTCAATTTCTAGAGATACGAGGAACTTACATAGGCAAATTTCAGAAACAAAAAATACAGGCTGATTTATAGGTCACTGTATGCAATCATATCCTCCTAGCCTTTTCAGTCTTAATAAATAACATGCAAGTGGATTACATAACCAAAGAAACAAAAAAAGTGAAAGGATTTCAGTAAAAAAGAAAAGAAAACGTGGTTACATCTACCTTAACTTCTGAGAAATTGCCTGTAATAAAATAATAATCTGCAGAATCTACCGCACACCCAAAACCGATAAGTGAAGGTTCTGGGGACAGAATGCTAAACTGGAGAAACATAAAAAGTATAAGCAAATCAAACGAAGCTACTATAAAGATTTCATTGCTATGCCTAACGTATTAAATACACGAATGACAACTCACACATATTGAGCTGGCGCACAAAGCTGGCCATGTTATTGTGTTTAAAATACTTGGGAAGCACCTCCTTGGAAAATCGGCACTGATCAAACACATGGAAGCTGTTGCCATTCTGTAAAGGAAGAACAATAACAGTTAAAGAAATAATCGCAGAACCCCAGTTTACCTTAGCTAGGCCCTATGTACTGAGAATGTACTAAGAATCAGGTTAAGCTGCCTTGGGTGGCTTACAACAAAGCTAAACAACATTGGGTCTGATAAAGTCTCTAACTAAACTCTGTGACTATGGCGAGTCTCTGGCAATGGTTTACAGGTTGAATCATTATGAAATACCACATTGGCAATGTAAAGAGACAAAAAGAACCCTCTGAAACCTATAAAGACAGAGCATTCCAATACCTGTAGTGATATCCTAATTAGTAGGTCAACATGTAATTGATTTATTTGAACATAACCTGAATATTCTGGGGACATTCAGACAATCTGGGAGGGCATCATGATGCAATGAGGGCTGAACTAGTGGAAAAGTGAAATAGTCCAGTGTAGAAGAATAGAAGTGTTTTGCCTGAATGTTAGTTTGTTATTTAGCTATCTATTCAGTTTTAGGAAATGGATGCTGAGGGAAGTCAGCTGCTTGGATCAGAGGCCATGAACATATAGGAGGCCTTTGGATAGACATGAGAGGCTGCATCAACACATGCAGGGTTTTCTCCTACCCAGTATGCTAGTTAGAGATAACATCCCTAAAAAGGTTTGCAAAGGGAGGTTATATAACTGGAAACATTCTAAGTTTACCAGTAAACTACCAGCATTTCGGTAGCTTTCAAGTTTTTGGGGGAAATTTTATTAAAATGGCTATTTTGGATACTTCAGATTATCACAGGCGTCTAATTGATTCTGGCCCTCTGTGTGGCCTTATCAAATGTAAAATATGTAATAATCTAATAACATGATTTTAAAACTGTATGACAAAGCTGTAAAATATTATCCTAAATATAAACAACCAACTTAGTGAATACCATTGGTGTTTAATACGAGGCTTTTAGCATGAAATATCCTTGTTTATATATTTTTTTACACTTATTTGACCATGTCAATATGTCCTTGTTGTTAATGTTTTGGCGCCAAAGTCAATCGTTGGAAGAGCGGTAGAGTTAATTGAAAATAATGCCATTGTTGATTAGATGCTTTTTTCATTCATTATTATATTTTCTCTTGAACCGTTTGGTCTATCCCAGCGTTTACCAAACTTGGGTGATGTGGGGTCGCCTGATTTGAAAATGGGATCGCGAGAGAAACTACGGGAAAAATATAGAATAATTGAACCAGGGTCACATCAGTAACCTCCGGTAGCCGCTAGATGTAGTTATAATAAACAGAGGAGTTTCTGTTTTCTTCCTACAAATGTGGCTCAGGCTTTTGAATGGTTTAAGATACAAAATATTATGACACCATCACAGGGGGTTGGAACCATGCAGTTTATTACCTAAATGAAATAATTTGTGATGAACTTCACAGGGTGGTGAAAGTGCACCGTGTTCTTGATGCTCATTTCCAATGAATATCGAAGGTCTGATTCTGGTGGCATGATGATCTATGCTTGACTGCTGTTTGACAAATACAAATATTTGCATGAATTATCTCATAATGTAGACTAGACTACCCACAGAGTATCTGCAAACTGTTGGTTAGAGTGCAGGTGCCAAGACCAGAGGAGGCACATTTTGCTATTTAACGCAACAGTTTGTGAGAAATTTATAGGTAGAGTTGAAAATGTGATAGAAACACATTGAACTTTAAATTGTCATGTACGTAAAAAGGTACATTTTGTGTGCACTGTCATCACACACTGATTTTTATCTGCAACAAGTCAGTTTGGTGGAAACGCACCATTGGTGGGAAACGAAGCCTATTTTCTATTTTCTTTATTAGTATGTTAGTATGACATTGGAAATATGCACATTCTCCCACCAGACATGCGTTTCCATCAAATTGAGTTGTTGCGGATAAAAGGCTGTGCGTGATGACCTAGTGCACATAAAAATACCTTTTGCAGTTAACTTACAGCGCATTCGGAAAATATTACAAATACCTTTTCCACATTTAGTTACGTTACAGGCTTGTTCTAAAACGTATTTAAAAAATACCTCCTCAATCTACACACAATACCCCATGATGACAAAGCGAAAACAGGTTTCTGAAATGTTTGTGAATGTATTAAAAAACAGAAATAGCTTGACATAAGTATTCAGACCATTTGCTATGAGACTCGAAATTAAGCTCAGGTGCATCCTGCTTCCATTGATCATCCTTGAGATGTTTCTACAACTTGATTGGAATCCACCTGTGGTAAATTAAATTGATTGGAGATTAATTGGAAAGCCACACACCTGTCTATATAAAGGTCCCACAGTTGACAGTGCATGTCCGAGCAAAGACAAAGCAATGAGGTCGAAGGAATTGTCCATAGATCTCCGAGACAGGATTGTGACGAGGCACAGATCAGGGGAAGGGTACCAAAAAATGTCTGCAGCATTGAAGGTCCACAAGAACAGTGACCTCCATCAATCTTAAATGGAAGAAGATTGGAACCACCAAGACTCTTCCTAGAACTGTCCGACCGGCCAAACTGAGCAATCGGGGGAGAAGGGCCTTGGTCAAGGTGACCAAGAACCCAATGGTCACTCTGACAGAGGTCCAGAGTTCCTCTGTGGAGATGGGAGAACCTTCCAGACGGACAACCATCTCTGTAGTACTCTATTAATCAGGATTTTATGTTAGTGGCCAGATGGAAGGCACTCGTCAGTAAAAGGCACATGACAGCCCACTTTGAGTTTGCCAAAAGGCACGTAAAGACTCTCAGACCATGAGAAACAAGATTTTCTGGTCTGATGAAACCAAGATTGAATTATTCGGCGTGAATGCCAAGCATCACGTCTGGAAGAAACCTGGCACCATCCCTACGGTGAAGCATGATGGTGGTAGCATCATCATGCTATGGGGATGTTTTTCAGAGGCCGGACTGGGAGACTAGTCAGGATCGAGGGAAAGATTAACGGAGCAAAGTACAGAGAGATCCTTGATGAAAACCAACTTCAGAGCACTCAGCAGGACCTCAGACTGGGGAGAAAGTTCACCTCCAACAGGACAACAACCCGAAACACACATCCAAGACAACGCAGGAGTGACTTCGGGACAAGTCTCTGAATGTCCTTGAGTGCCCCAGCAAGAGCTCGGACTTGAACCCAATTGAACATCTCCGGAGAGACCTGAAAATAGATGTGAAGCGACGCTCCCAAATCCAACCTGACAGAGCTTGAGAGGATCTGCAGAGAATAGGAGAAACTCCCCAAATACAGGTGTGCCAAACTTGTTGAATCATACCCAAGAAGACTCCAGGCTGTAATCAATGCCAAAGGTGATTCAACAAAGTCATGGGTAAAGGGTCTGAATACTTATGTAAATGTGATCAGTTTATTATTTTGACTAAATTTGCCAACATTTCTAAACATATTTTTGCTTCCTCATGGGTTATTGTGAGTAGATTTTCAAATAAGGCTGTAATTTAACATGTGGAAGAAGTCAAGGGGTCTGAATACTTTCCCAATGCACTGTGTGTCCAGAATAAAAATATAAACTTTAATGCATTTCCAACGCCTTTTAAAAATGCATGATTTTCCCACAAAAAAGGTTACATTATATAGTGAATATGCCCACTGTAGTATTAGCACATGCACTCTAGCCAACAGCTCGCAGACACAGTGCATGTATAGTCTACATGACGAGATTATGTCAAACGGCAGCCAAGCCTAGATGATCATGTCACCAGAATAAAACCCTCAATGTTTATTGGAAAGGGGCATCATGCTCATCACATTGCACTTTCACCTTCCTGTGAAGTTCATTTAATCTGTAGCCTAATAAACTGCATGCTTTCCCAACGAGTCATAGTGGGAGGACCACACATGCCATTGAGTGACTCCAAATTGACTTCGATATGATGGATATTATCAGCCCATAAGAGTTTTCACTGACATTTCTCACATAATACATTTTTCCGACAAAAAGATTCCACCTTCTCTAGCCTATTTTGTTTTGTCGCCAGTGGCAAAGTTCACCCACAAATGTTTCCAACAGGCCTTTGGCAAAAAATAATATCTGACATGTACTTTAGTAGCATAAAGATTGGATGGAAACCTAGTTAATTATGCTTTTTTTCCTACACAGAAGATAATACAAAATGATTGCCTGATAACGTCCTAATACACTTGATGAATTTCAGTCACTTTCAAACCATAGCTACTTCCTTCAGATTGAAATACTGTCAAAAGTACTGTCAGACTGATTTGCAATTATGTCAGTCCCAATTAAAAAAGTAAACATTGGCCGTTGATTACGTCGCTTTTTATTTAACACGGTGGGGTAGCGAATATAAATATATAAATAGTTGCTAGCAATGTCTGGAAAAAGGCTGTCAAATTGCCACACAGACAATGCAACGGCGGCATGATACACATATTCATCATCCATTTCTCAAATTGGTTATAGAGCCACACCCCCCTTTTCTCACACCCCCTTTTCTCATAACCATGCTAGCTAGTTTCAATGATTGTGTGGTTTTTGCATGGCTGTTTGACACACACCGACCGCTAGTTACGGTGTCCAGAGTTCCCCAAATTAGCTGGCTGCAGACAAGGCTTGCTAACATAGCTAGCCAGCTAACGATAATTGATACCCAGCAACAGCTGAAGCTTGGAGTGACCAAAGCACCGGCCACGAAACTCCCCTGGCAATTGCTGCCCAGACAAACGTGTCACCTTCACATTTTACCAAATTAAGTTGGCTAGTTAACTAACATCTTTCTGACTCAGTCCAACCAACTCGTATAATCTGGTTAGCAAGCTAGCTACCAAGGCTAACTAGCTAGTTGGCTAACTGATGTGGTTTATCATATAGTTTGCTAAATATAGTTAACGGTGTATGTGTTTAATTATGTCCCGCTAGTTAGCTAACATATTGAATGACATATAACGTTAGCTAACAAATGTATAGAAAGTGAACCAAGTCGATATACAAAGTAAGGTGTCCAGCAGCTAGGTAGTAGGTTAGTTAGCATTAGTAACGTTCGCTAGCTAACTCACTGGGCTCCAGCAGATTAGAGGATCGGTGTCAGGATCCTCAACAAGAGTCCAAAGTTTTGTGAGAAATGCAGGTACGTTATTCCCACTGACAACGACCCCAACAGACCCACCAACGTGAAACTCCATTATCAACGAAAGTGACAAGAATCGCTTGAAAAGTTGATAAACTCCCAAAATAGCCAACAACAGGGGATGAGAACTCCAGAGAAAAGCTCATCCAAAACACAGCGCAATCTTTGCTGTAACAACTATACAATTTCTTTTGGAAATTCTCCTTATCTTAACACAAACAAAAATATTTCGAAGACTTTTAGCTAATTGAGAAACTATTATAAGTGGAAGTATCCATCAAATCGACAAATATAAACAACTGCGTAGAGAAAGGCCATTGCACAGGCGCATGGTGGTCGCCATTTTGTGACCTCATCAGGGAGGAAAACAATTATCCACCAAAGACAACCAAAGTGTCATGAATTAAATGCCAAAATAGTACTAATGTTGATTATATAATAAAATAACACAAGATGAAATAAAATATATGAAATACACAAAAATGTACCTTTAAACTTTGACCTCCAATTTTTTCAGACCCTATACATTTGCAGCATATTTACGGTAATTAATTTGAGCTATAACATTATGTAATTATCTACTATGAAATAATTACAGACGTATGTTTTTAATCACTTTAGAAAATTGCAGTTTTAAAACGCTCTCAACTTTCAACTTTGACCTCTTGCGGAATCCCACATGGTCGGCTGTTGATGTACAAGAAGCATGCCTACTGTAACTCTAGAATCGCAGAAAAACGGCACCATGAATAAAGCTAAAGTAAAGAGTGCGAAGAAAAGAGTTGCTGAAGAGGACAATGACCAGGTAAGAAAAACATTTCTGAAATGTATATTCGGTATTAAAAAGGGTAACGCATTGCTAACCAGCTAGCTAACGTTAGTTATGTAGGGTAATGTGGATGTGCAAACTCAAACGCCGCAGGTTTTCCAACAACTTTTTTTGTCAATCACCCCCAGATGTATTAGTTAATAAAATAAGTACAATGTTTTTGTATAAACAGTAACTAATGGACTGTCTCACCTAACAAACATACTTGCTGCACAGTCAGTATAGTCCATGATGAGCCAGACCCCCACATTTGGGTTGTCGGACTCACATGGGGTGACTGTCTTAATGCTATTTCCCTAGAGTTGGAAATTGTGTGACAGCAGTGTAGTAATTGGAGCGTTTGTGTGTTAACTCTTACTTCCATCACATTCCTTTTTTCCATAGGGATTTTATGCCTGATATGTTAGGATATCAAATAAAATGTTTTGTCCGTGCAGATTAACAGTGAAATTCTTACTTACGGGCTGTTCCCAACAATGCAGAGAGAGGGGGGGTGTACTGGGCTGTACACACTACCCTGTTAGCACCTTATGGTCAGATGCCAAGCAGTTGCCATGCCAAGCAGTGCTGCAGCAAAGTTCAGATGCTCTCAATGATGCAGCTGTAGAACTTTTTTGAGGATCTGAGGGCCCACGCTAAAACTTTTCGGTCACCTGAGGGGGAAGAGGCGTAGTCGTGCCCTCTTCTTGACTGTTGTGTGTGTGTGTGGACACAGAGAAACTTTAAGCTCTCAACCTGCTCCACTACAGCCCTGTGGATGGGGGTGTGCTTGGCCCTCCGTTTCCTGTAGTCCATGATCAGTTCCTTTTGTCTTGTTGAGGGAGAGGTTGTTGTCCTTGCACCACACAGCCTACAGGGAGGTGGTCAGTGACTTGGCAGTCTCGTCGTCGGTGATCAAGCCTACCACCGCTGTGTAGTCGGCAAACTTAATTATGGTGTTTGATTCCTGTGTGACCATGCAGTCGTGGGTAAACAGAGATTCCATGAAGGGACTAGGTATGCACTACTGAGATTTTGTTGCTTAGGCCACCCCCAGGAGGTGAGGGTATCAGGATGTCCAGGATCCATTTGCAGAGGGAGGTTTTTAATCCCAGGGTCCTTAGCTTAGTGATGAGCTTGGATGGCACTATGGTGTTGAACGCTTAACTGTAGTCAATGAACAGCTTTCTCACATAGGTGTTTGATTTGTCCAGATAGTAAAGGGCAGTGTGGATTGCAATAGAGATTGGGTCACCTGTCGATCTGTTGTGGCAGTACGCAAATTGGAGTGGTTCCAGGGTGTCTGGGTTGATTGTGTTTGAGCCATGACCAGCCTGTCAAAGCATTTCATGGCTACAGATGTGAGTGCTTCAATATCGCCCGATAGTCATTTAGACCGATTACTTTGGCTTTCTTGGGCACAGGGACTATGGTGGTCTGCTTGAAACATGTAGTTATTACAAACTGTGTCAGGAAAAGGTTGAAAATGTCTGTGAAGAAACTTTCCAGTTGGTCAGCGCATGCTCTTGAGTAGGCAATCTGGTAATCTGTCTGGCCCTGCGGTCTTTTGAATGTTCACCTGTTTAAAAGGTCTTACTCACATCGGCTACGGAGAGTGTGGTCACCCGGAATAGCTGGTGCTCTCATGCATGGTTGCCTGCACCTGCCCGCCCGTCCAACATCACTACTCTGGACGGTTCTGACTTAGAATATGTGGACAACTACAAATACCTAGGTGTCTGGTTAGACTGTAAACTCTCCTTCCAGACTCACATCAAACATCTCCAATCCAAAGTTAAATCTAGAATTGGCTTCCTATTTCGCAACAAAGCATCCTTCGTTGCGAAATAGCCTCCAATACCCTACTCAATAAATTGGATGCAGTCTATCACAGTGCCATCCGTTTTGTCACCAAAGCCCCATATAATACCCACCACTGCGACCTGTACGCACTTGTTGGCTGGCCCTCGCTTCATACTCGTCGCCAAACCCACTGGCTACAGGTCATCTACAAGACCCTGCTAGGTAAAGTCCCCCCTTATCTCAGCTCGCTGGTCACCTTAGCAGCACCCACCTGTAGCACGCGCTCCAGCAGGTATATCTCTCTGGTCACCCCCAAAACCAATTCTTCCTTTGGCCGCCTCTCCTTCCAGTTCTCTGCTGCCAATGACTGGAACGAACTGCAAAAATCTCTGAAACTGGAAACACTTACCTCCCTCACTAGCTTTAAGCACCAGCTGTCAGAGCAGCTCACCGATTACTGCACCTGTACATAGCCCATCTATAATTTAGCCCAAACAACTACCTCTCCCCCTACTGTATTTATTTATTTATTTATTTTGCTCCTTTGCACCCCATTATTTCTATCTCTACTTTGCACATTCTTCCACTGCAAATCTACCATTCCAGTGTTTTACTTGCTATATTGTATTTACTTTGCCACCATGGCCTTTTTTTGCCTTTACCTCCCTTATCTCACCTCATTTGCTCACATTGTATATAGACTTATTTTTCTACTGTATTTGTGTAACTCTGTGTTGTTGTATGTGTCGAACTGCTTTGCTTTATCTTGGCCAGGTCGCAATTGTAAATGAGAACTTGTTCTCAACTTGCCTACCTGGTTAAATAAAGGTGAAATAAAAAATAAATACAAATGGTTCAGTGTTGCTAGCCTTAACGTGAGCATAAAAGGTATTTAGCTCGTCTGGTAGGCTCACGTCACTGGACAACTAGCGGCTGGGTTTCACTTTATAATCTGTGATAATAGTTAGACCCGGTGTAGTAGGATTTGATCTTGGTACTTTATTGATGGGTTGCTTGTTTGATGGTTCATTGGAGGGTGTGGTGCAAGGCCTAAAATGTACTTTTGGGTCCACTAGCCACTGTGACAAGTAGATTTAAAAATATACCAGCCACCCGGATATCTTACCAGCCAAAATATTTGCTTCTATAAAAAAAACGGATGAGCGGTCTTTGTAATGTTTCTTGAACAATAAATGTATTACTAGTAAAATGTAATGTGGTATATTGTTTTAGTCTTATAACCAAAATATCACAGATGAGACGTGTTCACCACAGGAGGCTGCAGAGGGGAGAATGGCTCATAATATTGTCTGGATCGAAGCAAATGGAGTTGCATCAAACAGCTGAACCATGTATTTTATACAATTCCACTTATTCCTGCACCAGTCAATACCACAAGCCCGTTCTCCCCAATTAAGGTGCCACCAACCTCCTGTGCTGTTCACCTACCACTTTTAATAGCACTACGACTGTGTAGCTTCTTCTCTTGGTGTAGCCAGCCTATTTTTCTCTGGTAAAATGTACTTTAAGACATTAGGAAATGTAGCTGGCTACATTTATTTCTATAATAGACTTAATCATTAGAAATGATAGCGTTGCACTTATGTTGTCATCTGATGAAAATGAAGCTATTTTCTGCCGAATGTGTTGCAGTAATGTATTTTCTGTGAAGGAAAACTATAGTTGCACATCCCTGATCACTATATTGAAGCAAAAAAAGACTGTTGTACTTTCAATATAAAACGCGGCCCCTGTCAATACCCAGCTGGACACATCTGCCCCCGCTTTCTCCTGTGGTGCTTTTTAAAAACCAACCCGTGACTAGCTCAACTGTGCGGGAGTACTAAGTAGGTATATGCTTCATAACCCTTTGATGCGTACGATCACATATTTGTGATCATTGTTGAGTGGTCATGCAGCGTACGATCTCATGTGATTGGAACAGTGGCAACACCATAGTTGTCTGAACAGCATCTAAATGTTTTTTTGCACTGATGGAAAATAAAGGTCTTAAACTTTATTCCTCAATTTGACCTTTTATTGTAAAAGATAAATGTGAACTTCAACATCCAAGCATCACACGGAACACATCCACAGCCAAACTCATTCCATAAACCAGTCTAAACAGGTTGCGCTGACAAAAAACAAAACGTAAGTTAGTGACCTAACAGCTAGACTAGTTTACAATATACCATATCTCTGGTGAGCACAATAAACGAATGTAATGTTGTTTAGAAAAGAAATGCGTGTCAGATAAGCTAACAGCAGATAAATTCTTTATGATGGCTGCCATGTTTGACAAGCGAAAACTCCCTGATCTCAGAATGCCGCATTCAAAACAACTGGGAACTCAGAAATTTCCGACTTCATTGATTTCAAAGCCACTGGGAACTCCGATTAGGGGAAAATAGATTTGAATGGTCGTCCAACTCAGAATTCTAACTCTGGGCCTCTTTCTAGAGCTCTGACTTTCTGATCACTGATGTCATGATTTTACCTTGTATTTTTCAGAGTTCCCAGTTGTTTTGAACACGGCATAAGACGCAAATAAACAACGTCAAAGATGGCTGCGCCTATTGCCCGGAAAATATAAACTTAATTTGGCCACTTTTCAGCATATTAAAAATCTGCATGAGCTTGTTAGTGTCTACAAGAACCGGAGCACAAGACAAGTTGTTTACAGTTTTTGACCAATCACAAAGCAAATAAAATGTTATCACCTCACAGATCATCACTCAAATACAAGCCTTGCCAGGTTGCCAGATTTGGTTGAAACCATTTTTTGTGTGTGTGGGGGGGTCATTTTCTTTGGGGGTGTTTTAAGTGCATTGGGGGGGTAGAAATGGGGGGGAAAGTGTTGTGGGGGGATATGATGGTTGAAATATTACTATGATGGGGGGATTTATCAAATGGGGGGCAAACACAGGAGAAGTTTATAATCTAAATAAAACCCCTGGAAAGGAGGTCTGAGCTAGCAACCCAGAGTAACCATAGTTAAGTTTCTGTCAGGACTGACAAACTTAACTCTTGACAGACACTGATAGCCATTGAGTATAGCGACGATGTCCGATTTTCCAAAGGAAACGACTCACTGATGAGGAGAAATAAATATTTAGTCATTCTGATGAAGAATCTGTGTATGAGAGTGAGTCAGATCAATCAGATAGTGATGAGGAATATCTGTTCCCCCCCCCCCAAACCTTCTGGACTGTGAGGAAAATGGTGCCCACCCCAACCTTGAAAGAAATTAACATCCCTCACCTCCCCAAGATGCTGGTGCTTCTGTCAATATTGTGGGCTGTGAGGAAGAAGAGGTTAAAGTTGAGGAGGATGGTCCTCGCTGCTGGAGATCCTGTCACTTCACACACCATCGATATACTTCAATGACACCATGTCTGGCATACAAAGCACCCTGCCTAGAGTCACAATGTTTTAAAATGTTCATTGATGAGGAATTGGTGGAGAGTGTGGTGCAGGAAACTAACAGGTATGCCCATTTTTATATTACAGAAAGACTCAAGGCTCTCTTCAAATTTATCAAAATTCTGAATGCTTTTAGCCCACTAAATATTTATATTTGTTTGTAGGTATTCTCGTGAACTGAAAGAGAAGACTGCCCCTGGCGTAAAAGGGAAGCTCTCAAAATGGGTGAACACTACCATCAGTGAAATGTATACCTTCCTGGTCACAGTGCTGCTGATGGGGCTAGAGAAGAAGGGCTCTGTGAGGGACTACTGACCCCATGCTCCAGACCCCCTTTTTCCCCCAACCCTTTACTCCCAGGACCACTTCCTTGTCTTGCTGAGGGCGCTCCACTTTGAACAATGCCACTGCCAACAAAATGAGGAATGTCCTGGGCAGATTCACCGGGGCATTTGGAAGAGTGTTTGTTCCTCACAAGGTGCATTGATGAGTCTCTCATGGTTTGGAAAGGAAGGTTTGCATTCCGCCAATGCATCCCATCAAAGTGCCACAGATTTGGAGGCAAGTTGTTTGTTTTATGTGACTGTCTGACAGGATATATATATAGGACCTGGTCATCTACACCGGTGCCACCACAGATAAGTTATTTTGGCATATCTGGATCAGTGTTGATCACAATTCTGCAGCCTTACCTCAACGGGGCACACTGTATTTGTGCACAACTGGTTCAGTAGCCCACTGGTTCAGTAGCCCTACCCTTTTGAGTGAGAACACAGGGGCCTGTGGCACAGTGACATCCAACAGGAAGGGGATGCCAATATTAAAAAATAAAATGCGTGAGGTGTAGTTTCAAACAAACAGGGAGATAATGGCAGTGAAATGGCACAACAAACACGACGTCTATGTTCTGTCCACTGCACACCTCCTAATATGTTGGACACAAGAAAATTACTGTCACCTGAGAGAGGAAAATGAAGCCAGACTGTCTTGGAGTACAACAAGAAGTTGGGAACAGTTAACAAAGTGGACATGGAGAACTGTTTGCCAGAAAGGCCCCTTAAATGGTACAAGAAGTTAAATTAAATTATAAATTAAAACATTTTAATAGCTCTCCCCAACGGCCACGTTGTCCCCCGGCAGGTCACAGGACAGGCGATCTCCTACCTGCAGTACAGGATAAACCTGATGCAGCAGCTCCTTGAGGACCACCACACACCTCGTCCTTCTGCTGGGGGCCGGCCTGCCTCTGACAATCCTCTACGCCTCACTGGACGCCACTTTCCAAGGGATGTCCCTCAGACCGCCCTGCAAGGAAAAAGCATGAGGCATTGCAAGATCTGTCTACAGTCTTCCTGATGTTGACCAAGTACATCTGTGAGCTATGTGATACAGCCTGGTGTGCAATTCCTTGCTTTGGCAAGGACCATTTGATTGATTTGACCACACCCTTAAGCACTATTAAGTGGAAAGTAGGCTGATAGTGGCTGATACAATTGTTGCTTTATGTTGATATTATAAAAAAAAAAAAAAAAAAAAAAAATATATATATATATATATATATATATATATATATATGTATGTATGTAAAATGTATGACTTGGGACGTTTGTTGGGGGGGATGTTCCAAAAATATGTAACATGTTTGTTTACCTGAAATGAAATACTCTGTTTGACTCCTGGGTTCTATTTTTTAAATAAAACAGAACAAGAAAAGTATGTAATCAACTTTTGTTATTCCTTCATTTATAACGCTTTCTTGTAATTTTTTTTAATCATTTGGCCAAATGGTTGTTGGCTAGGAAAAATATGATTTGATTATTTACATCGAATCATTTTCACTAGCCAACAACCTTTAGGCTAGTCTAGACTACTTTAGACTTGAGCACGATTTTAGTTGTTACAGTACATTGACTTTTCCTAGGAATATACTGTATAGTTTGTAATACTTGAAGTTTATACAAATGTAACCACGTTTTGGAAGGGGAGCGATAGCTGGTCCACCCAAATAACACTCAGCCCGTAGATGGCGCCAAAGCATAAACTTAGATAATCCTGTCTAGCTACATAGTTTACGAAAACCCATTATATCTACAACCTCGCTTCACTCGTGCCACGGTCTCTGCATACAATATAGCTGATTACTTACACGCACGCACCATTCAATCTGATCACCCGCATAAACTAACTCACTTTGTTGCTTACATGACTTTGTCCACCACCCTGTTCTCATTATCCTCCGCCTCGACCAGGCTAAAACCTATCCAAGCCATAATACTCACCGTATTTGATGAGAAATATCTTCCTCGCTTGATGACGAGGCAGGCATCTGTAGGCTACATGTCTAGTGGTGATGATAGTTGACATGGTGATGTAGCCTCGTTTTTCCAGGATAGAATACATTTCAATGTATTTTTAAAGGGAAAAACGATTTAGTATGCCAGCCTTTCCCGGCCTTAGCCCTAGTCGCCATATGTAATACATGCTCATACCCCACTATCACTTTGTATGCCACTATTGTATCAAATACACCAAATTTAGCGGCTCAGGTTTCCTGCCCTCAAACATGCTAATACCAAAGCCTCTTTCAGATAATACATGTAATATAGATTATAATAATAATTATACAATTATCAAGGGGTGCAGAGAATAGCAGCAAAATGCAACAATCAAATTCAGATCAACAGCATAGAATTCTGGTACCGCGTGCGAAAACTTGCGCTGTAAGGGCCGTTATTAATATTTTTAAACTGGGTGGTTCGAGCCCTGGATGCTGATTGGCTGATAGCCTTGGTATATCAGACCGTCTACCACGGGTATGACAACTTATTTTTACTGCTCTAATTATGTTGGTAAACCATTTTATAATAGCAATAAGGCACATCTGGGGTTTGTCACATATGGCCAGGTAAGATGCAATCCAAGAGTGTGCATAGCCTGAGACGCCCAGCCCCGAGAGGGTGGAGAGGAGGATCTGATGGTTCACGGTGTTGAAGGGAGCGGATAGATCTAGGAGGATAAGAACAGAGGAGAGCGTCAGCTTTGGCTGTGCTGCGAGCCTCTGTGACACATGAGCAGTCTCTGTCTTGAAGCCTGACTGGTTAGGGTCAAGAAGATTGTTCTGAGAGAGATAACGAGGAAGTTGATCAGAGACCGCACGCTCAAGTGTTTTGGAAAGAATAAGGGATAGGGGTCTATAGTTGTTGACATCTGATGAGTCGAGTGTTGGTTTCTTGAGGAGGGGAGCAACTCTGGCCATTTTGAAGTCAGAGGGGACGCAGCCAGTTGTTAGGGATGAGGGAAGTGAGGAATGGGAGAAGGTCTCCAGAGTTGGTCTGGAGGAGGGGATGGGGTCAAGCGGGCAGGTTGTCAGTCGGCCAGACCTCACTAGTCGAAGGATGTCATCTGGAGAGAGAGGTGAGAAGTAGGTCAAGGCATAGGGTAGTTGTGTGAGTTAGACCAGTGGACTCAATAGGCTGAGTGAATGAGTAGCGGATGTCATCATCCCGGCCGGCTAGGGAGTGCCTAGCCGGCCGGGGGGTAGGTAATCCATAGGCCTAATGGACAAAAATGAATGACCACTTTATTTCCATTAGACAAACTATATACACAAAAGCAAATACCACTGAATTGGGCAACACTGCTAGTCATAGGATGCAGAAAGGGAGGAGAGTTGGGTCAACGAGGCAGAATCAGGAGACAGGACGGAGAAGGATTTAGCAGAAGGGAGAGATGATAGAAGAGGAGAGAGTAATGGGAGAGAGAAGATTGTGATGGTGTATGACCATCTGGGTTGGTGCTGAGTGGTTGGGGTTGGAGGAAAGGGAGACAGAAAAGGAAGCAAAGTACTAATCAGAGACCTGAATTTGAGTTGCAGTGAGATTAGTAGATGAGCAGCCGCTAGTAAAGATTAGGTCAAGCGTATTGCCTGCCTTGTGAGTTGGAAGGGATTGGGGAAAGTGTGAGGTCAAGAGGCAAGGAGGGGAAAGAGAGTTGGAAAGACGTCGGGAGGTTGAAGTCGCCAAGTACAAAGAGAGGTGAGCCTTCGTCAGGAAATGAGCTTATCAAGGTGTAAAGCTTATTGAGGAACTCTCCAAGGGCACCTGGTTGGCGATAGATGACGACAATGTTAAGCTTGAGTGGACAAGTGACAGCATGGAATTCAAATGAGGAGATGAGGTGAGAGAGGGAGAAAAGAGAAGAACATCTCAATTTAGGAGAAATGAGTAGACCTGTGCCACCACCGTGACGACCAGATGGATTATGAGAGAAACTAGTCAGATGAAGAAAGAGCAGCTGGAGTAGCAGTGTTTCCCCCAGTGTGATCCATGTCTCCGTCAGGGCCAGAAATCAAGGGACGGAAGGGCTGAGATGAACTCAGCATTCTTGACCGCAGATCCAAACGCTGCCAGAGACCCGGAATTCCATATGGGTTTTGAACAGTGCCGGAAGTCAATCTCTCTTGTTTTCACACAGCAAAGACCTTGAAGTCGTCAGCCACTAAGCCTTGGTAAAATACTCCAAACCAGAAGGTGGCAGTAGCGTTGTTTGGCAATGAATGTCTGTGTGTGTTGCTTTATGATCTAGTCAATGTTAGCTGTGCTATTGTTGTAGAAATCCATTGTTGATACTAGCTAGTTGGCCACAGCTATATAACTAGGTAGCAAGATTAAAATGTAAATCACTCTACATTATCGCATACAGCCCCTCTACATTTTGAGCTAGCTGGCTAACGTTAGCTAAATGGTTAGCATGATTCGCTAGCTAGATAGCTGTTGTGCCAGCTAGGTAAAGTAAAGAGGCTCCTACGTAAGATTCTCTGTTTCATGCTTTCCAAGACTGTATGATTTTAAAGGGTATATGTGAGCAATAACTTGTTGTATAGTGACATTGTTGGTCATAGGGTAAAATCCCTATGGAAAAAATGTATGAGATGGAAGGACGAAGGAAAGTGACACACAAACGCTCCATTTGCTGCACTGCTAATACACATTTTCCAACTCTAGGGTCATTGACCTTCCCAAAACATAACTGAGACATCTTCATCCCAAGTAAGCCTGATTTACGAACTCAAATGGCACAGAGAATTCGGGGCGGTAGCTCTCAAAGTTGCTGGCCTCACACCAATACACTCCGATAACAGCCAGCCAACCCTTGTCAGTGTTGATATCCTATGTCGGGTCGTGTTATATAACAAAGAATCTCAAAACGACATTCCAAAATGTAGACCGCTGTCTTTGCAAATTATTTTCTAACCAGTAGTATATCAATTATTCTCAGATTCGGGGTGGCCTTTGAATAGTGTTAGCTCAAACAGTGCATATGACCTAAACTTTTTCCCCTGCTCTTTTGATTTCAATGTGATATCGATATGATTAACAAAATAGTGTTGCGTTTACCTTTCAGGGTTGGCAACCGACTTGAAACAAAATGCAACATTACAAAATGTAGCTGCTGCGGTCTTCTACAAGTCCTCTAGATTCTGTGTGGTTTTTCGGTATTGTTAGTTTAAACATGACTTGCAACCTGACTATTGATTGCGACGTGTTATCGGTATGAGTGATGGATAAACAAGTATTGCCACTTGTCAAACCAACAGGGAATTTGGTGCATATACAGTTTATCTGGTGAGAAATAATAATACAAGTAATATGATTAGTATTGTGGCACATGAATGTGTTGGTATTACATTTTACGTTTGTTTTCAATTTATCACAAACTGTTTCTGCATATTGATTATTGATTTGGACACTTCAATACAATATTTGGACATTGGACTATTTATCAAAAGTTGTCAACATGAAGCAGCGATGGCATTATTTTCGGCTAACGTTTATCGAATATAAAATTACATTTCAACATTCATATCTAATAGTATTCTAATTAATCAGGAATTAACTGCTGAATGAGTCCAAAAATGTGCTGTGATTTGATTTAATTGGATGATATACCAGAAAATGTGAACTGGTTTGTCCTGTAAACTATTGTCAATGACAATGTTTTATTTTAGGTTAGGTAGCTAGCTATCTAGATTCTTTATTCATTCTGTCTCATTTAAGTGCTTACTCATTCATGTTTGCCCATCTATGCAAATCTACATGTCTCTGGTATTTCTTTGTCTCCGCTATTTCAGCTTCCCATATTTGACAAAGATGTCACTGAGAAGGCTGGGGAAGAAGGAGATGAGGACCTCTCAGATAGCGAGGAGAGTGTGTTCTCAGGACTGGAGGACTCTGGGAGTGACATTGATGAAGAAGAAGAGGATGATGGGGATGACGAAGAGGAGGATGAGGATGATGCTGCTCTCATACTAGATGAAAATCTGAAGAATAGCAGTGGTGCTGAAACATCTGCTGAGCCTAAGGTGAATATGGGAGTATTTATTTTACAGAAATTATATAGTATGGTCCTGAGTTCTTCCTGACCACATGACCTTGCCGGGAGAAACTCTAAGCTCTAGTTAAAGGCAGTTTTATTGAGTGCAAACGTTTTGACCCAAAGGTCTTGACTTTGTCAGACCTTGGACTCCATAAACTGAGTAGTCAGCAGTGTGGGAATCTACTTTATTTTGTGACTACTTTTGTATCTTGGCAGCACCTGACTCAACAAGATCACACATTTATTTGTGTTCTTTCAAAATGCATCTAAATTCTTCATCATAGCAGTAAATGGCTATGAAGTCATTGCAGTGTTGGTGGATAGGTGAAGTGTGTTGTGTGATTACTAGATGTGTAGAATCAGAAAGCTGGCTTGCAAATTGAGTGTTTTCTCTGAGTGCTCAGAGCATTCTGGACATTTTGGCCGAAGTAGGGGATTTCTGAGTGTTCTGATTTCTCAAAGGTAAGGAAGAAGCACAACTTTAACGCGCTAAACTATGCTACTTAAATGAATGGTAACTTTCCGTTACTTTAGTTGTCATGTTATCAAGGAATGTTAAAGCGACTGAGTCATTTCCCAATAGGTATACGTATATTTCTTTGTCAAACAGCGTGTTTCTGATAAATCCATGTGGACATCAAATGCTACAAATACATTCAGGTCATTTTGACCCACAGTCAAAAGCACCCTTGGATTACTACGGAAACATACAGTTGAAGTGGGAAGTTTACATACACCTTAGCCAAATACATTTAAACTCAGTTTTTCACAATTCCTGACATTTAATCCTAGTAAAAATTCCCTGTCTTTAGGATCACAGTTAGGATCACCACTTTATTTTAAGAATGTGAAATGTCAGAATAATAGTAGAGAGAATGATTTATTTCAGCTTTTATTTCTTTCATCACATTCCCAATGGGTCAGAAGTTTATATACACTCAATTAGTACTTGATAACATTGCCTTTAAATTGTTTAACTTGGGTTAAACGTTTTGGGTAGCCTTCCACAAGCTTCCCACAATAAGTTGGGTGAATTTTGGCCCATTCCTCCTGACAGAGCTGGTGTAACTGACTCAGGTTTGTAGGCCTCTTTGCTCGCACATGCTTTTACAGTTCTGCCCACAAATACTTTATAGGATTGAGGTCAGGGCTTTGTGATGGCCACTCCAATACCTCTTTTTTTTATGGCGGTTTTGGAGCAGTGGCTTTTTCCTTGCTGAGCGGCCTTTCAGGTTATGTCGATATAGGACTCGTTTTACTGTGGATAAAGATACTTTTGTACCTGTTTCCTCCTGCATCTTCACAAGGTCCTTTGCTGTTGTTCTGGGATTGATTTGCACTTTTCGCAGCAATGTACGTTCATCTCTAGAAGACAGAACTCGTCTCCTTCCTGAGCGGTATGACGGCTGCGTGGTCCCATTGTGTTTATACTTGCGTACTATTGTTGTACAGATGAACGTGGTACATTCAGTCATTTGGAAATTGCTCCCAAGGATGAACCAGACTTGTGGAGTTCTACATTTTTCTTTTCTAAGGTCTTGGCTGATTTCTTTCAATTTTCCCATGTTGTCAAGCAAAGAGGCACTGAGTTTGAAGGTAGGCCTTGAAATACATCCACAGGTACACCTCCACTTGACTCAAATTATGTCAATTAGCCTAACAGAACCTTGTAAAACCATGACATAATTTTCTGGAATTTTTCAAGCTGTGTAACCTCTCTGGCACCAGTGGGACGGTAGCGTCCCACCTGACCAACAGCCAGTGAAATTGCAGAGCGCTAAAATTCTAAATACACCATTCGTAATATTAAACATTCTTGTAAATAGATGTCTTACATCATTTAAAAGCTTAACATCTTATTAATCCAGCCGCTGTGTCAGATTTCAAAAAGGCTTTACGTCAAAAGCAAACCATGCGATTATCTGATGAGAGCACCCAGCTAACAAAAGTATTACTAGCATTTTCCAACCAAGCATCAGCGTCACAAAAGTCAGAAATAACAAAATAAATCGCTTACCCTTTAAAAATATTCCTCTGGTGGCAATGCCAATTGTCCTAGCTCCACAGTGAATGTTAGTTTTGTTTGCTAAAATCCATTTTTATAGCCTAACACGAAACATTTGTAATCCGCTTGCGTTGTGATTCCGTCTCATTCAACTTTGGACGAAACATTTGTGGTAAATACACACACTAAACACACGTTTATCCAGTCATGGTTGGTTTCATTGCAATCCTATTTTCGTTAGTAACACAATCACACTTGATGTCTCTTTTCCCAGGACGTGTTGACCGAAACAAACCGATTTGAAGACACCAATCAATGACCTCATTGCGCACCAATGGTAGGGAGCGGTCTATCGTTGATTGACTGTATTTTGGCCCAATGACCACTGATCATCTTGAAATCTAGCTTGGAAGATAGCCAATGAGCTGAGGTAAACGGCAATATGTAATGGTTATACGATCGAAGACCAGCCTTTGTCGTCAACTCTGGCGTAAAAGAGGTTCATTCGCCATTGAAAATCCTACTTGACGGAACCACGAGTGTTGAGCATAACAGTACATGGTGAAGAGCATTTTAAGCAATTTTATATATTTAAATTATGGCGAATAAATCAGGGAAAGCTAAAACAAAGTCTAGATATACAGATGTAACCCAAATTATAGAAGAAATTGATAGAGAAAGCGAGACCGAGTTGCTTCAGGAAGATGAATCTTTCAGCAAGACAAGTTTTGACTCCCAGACGGAGGACATGTTTCTGTACGGAGAGGATGCCGTGCTTGACTGGTAAGTTCTAATGCTAATGTCATTGTTTGAAATTAATATAAAATATTATTCATTTGAGATTTTCTTTTTTGATTTTCTTATTTTATTTGCAATATATAAAAATATCATCAGTAATGAAATGTCTAAGGTACACATTGGCTATACATTGTGTGTGTGATATTTTTAAAATATATTTTATATAAACATGGAATGGAACAGCACTTCACCTGTACTCTGTAATACATCTGTTTATTTTACGTGTTGATACAGGGCTTATACGTGAAAGTATTCTTACTGAAACAATTTTTTCCCCCACAGTGGCAGTGTTTCTGATTTTGTGCCACCAATGTCTAGGTGTCCATCCCCCTCTGAAGCTTGTTCATCTAGCCGGACCCCTGCTGTCTCTGGCTCCACACCTACCCTGCCATCTAGAGATTTGAAGTCAGTGACAAAGAAGCGGAGGTGGGGAAGACAGAAACCTGCAGACAGAGGGCTAGAGGGTCGTTGGCACTCTGTGTTGGAAGATGATGTGGAACCAATTCCACCAGTTTTTAGACCAAAAGGGCAGCCAGGACCTCAACTAGACATGACTGCAATGTACAGCCCCCTTCAACCTTTTCAACTGTTTTTTTGCTGTGAAGGACTACTACAAGGGCATGGGAGGTGTGGACCTGTCAGATGCACTGATAGGATACTACAATGTTCTCCACAAGACCATGAAATGGTACAAGACATTTGTCTATCATTTCATTGACATTGCTGTGGTGAATTCCTTCATCCTCCAGAAGGAAACGGCCAAGAGCTGTGGACAGCCCCCCATCTCACAGCTAGCCTTCAGGGAGCTGCTCATCCAGGAGCTTTCTAGCTACAGCAAGTCCACTGTAGCACCTTCTGTCCCCTCTACCTCTGTCCCTTCTGCTCCAACCAGTGGTGTTCATGAATGTGCCTCAGGGAAAAAAGGGCACAGTAGGGAGATGTCGTTATGCCCTTTGTCACAGGAAATGCCCCATCACCTGCACCACCTGTTCAGTAAGCCTCTGCTTTACCATGGCACCAGCACCACCACACTGCACATGAGGACAAAGATTGTACGTTTTGGAGAAATGTCCTCTGGTCTGATGATACAAAAATAGAACTGTTTGGCCGTAATGACCATCGTTATGTTTGGAGGAAAAGGGGGAGGCTTGCAAGCCGAAGAACACCATCCCAACTGTGAAGCACGGGGGTGGCATTATCATGTTGTGGGGTGCTTTGCTGCAGGAGGGGCTTGTGCACGTCACAAAATAGGTCAAATTAGGAGGTGGGGAAATTATGTGGATATATTGAAGCAACATCTCAAGACATCAGTCAGGAAGGTAAAGCTTGGTCACAAATGGGTCTTCCAAATGGACAATGACCCCAAGCATACTTCCAAAGTTGTGGCAAAATGGATAAGGACAACAAAGTCAAGGTATTGGAGTGATCATCACAAAGCCCTGACCTCGGTCCCATAGAAAGTTTGTTTGCAGAAATGAAAAAGCATGTGCGAGCAAGAAAACCTGACTGTTACACCAACTATGTCAGGAGGAATGTGCCAAAATTCACCCAACTTATTGTGGGAAGCTTGTGGAAGGCTACAGAAACGTTTGACCCAAGTTAAACAATTTAAAGGCAATGGTACCAAATACTAATTGAGTGTATGTAAACTTCTGACCCACTGGGAATGTAATGAAAAAAAAATTGAGCTGAAATAAATGATTCTCTCTACTATTATTCTGACATTTCACATTCTTAAAATAAAGTGGTGATCCCAACTGACCTAAAATAGGAACTATTTACTGGGATTAAATGTCAGAAATTGCAAAAAATAATAGAGTTTAGACAAATACATTTAAGGTGTATGTAAACTTCCGACTTCAACTGTACCTTTATTCATTCACATGGTGGGGTAGCAAAAAATGTTTGATTTAAAAAAAAATAGGGTCGCTGGCCAAAAACATTGGGAAGCCCTGTTGTAGGCAAAATGTCATCTTAATAAATAACTTTTGTTCTTGCAGTAAGAATTTTTTTCAAAGGCATTTTCACCGCTTGTCATTATAACCAACTCACGTGTGTATGTCTACAACTCTAGATGAGTAATACACTGGATGAAATAACCATCAGCTTGTGTGGATTTCAAACTTGCTTACTCTTTACTACCCCCTAGTGCAAGTTGTATATACTACGTGCTTTTGAATCAAACAGGAACAGGCAAATATATTTTCTATCGGTCCCACTATCTTCTCTTACCAGTCTACCGTAAAGCCTACATCTGCCTTTAAAACATAAGAATGGAGCCACTGTGGCTATGGGAGGAGAACGGGATGGGGTTAATTGGTAGGTCCAAGTGTCTGGGACTGGTGGAATAGTTGCTATATCAGTTAACTATTCTGTCTGGTGTGCTCAAAATTCCCTAGCTGTCATGCAAGGTGGGTGGGAATGACTTGATTTTATTACGTTAGCTTATCCTCCGGTCAGCTTCATTGTCTCTCAATGTAGAATTGAAACTGGTCGCACATGTAAGATTATTAATATTTATTGCTGCCATGCAGATTCCTGCATCACTCAACCCAAAGACTGATCTTGGTTTTTATTTTGTCAAGTGTGCAGTCCTTCAAGTACATGTGACCATGCCAAAATACGGAGACATAAACTTCTTGGGAGAGGAGGACAAGAAAAGGTTCAACTTTTTAAAATATTTTTTTAATTGTGTGTTTATATTATTGCAAAGGCACACTGGAACAAATGTGAAACCTTGAAACCATTGTCTGGAACTGCTGTGGTCTGGTAATGGAGGGGGGGTTGGATGCATTGTTCCCCACTCCAGCTTTTTAATCCATCCAGGCCCTGACTGAGACCCTGTGGTTTTCTTTTCTTCCACTCTTCCCCCTGTTCCTGGACTCTTGTGATTTAAGGATCTGGGCCTTCAGCACACCAGGCAGAAGTTAATGTGGCTGCTGGAGGCTTTATGGTCCCTGGGAGAGTCCCCTGGTGCAGCGGTCGGACGCGGCCAGCTCACTCTGATCCGGCCAGCTCTACTGTCGGCCGGCCGCTCGGTCCGCGCTCTCGGCGTGTGAGTGGGTGTGAGATGGAGATGAAATGGGGTCAGGGTGGAGGAAGGGGGAGATTAAGACTAGGGGGGGCTCATCTTACAGTAACCAGGAAGGATTTGCTCCTCATGCACCCACGCAGGAGCTCTGGTCTGCAGATGCGTCTGGGCCACTTCCACCAAGGGTGACACGCATGTCTCCTCCAGCCGTTAAATGTTTGGAGAGGCGGAGGGCTGTGAGGGCAGGGATCAAATTGAGGGTACACTGGGTGGAATGGTATCCCCTTGTTAACAAAAAGGACAAGCACATCCCCATCACTTGATTTTGTCCATGAATACACTTACCACTCTTCCCTGCTAACACAACTCCCACCCCTGTTACCTTTTGACAATTTTCCCTGGGCTCTGTGTGAGGGTTGTGTACCAGAGAAGTTCACTCCAGGATGACCCCTCTCTCTGGTTGGAGGTGCTGCAGCAGGCAAAGCCAGGGACAGGGAGCCTAGGTGGGCTTATCGTTTGGGTTTTGCTCCCAATTAAATGGAAGTGTGAACGGCCCAGCGAATGCCTTCTGACGGATTCATTCAGGCTTCACCCTATAACTCAGATTTTAGTTTCACAGTGATTTCAGAGGAAACAGTGCGGTAATGGGGAACCTGGGGCCCGCCTGCGTCCGCCTCGGAGCGGAACCCATTGCTGGGAGCCAACAGACGTTAAAAACAAGTTGTTGGCCAATTTGTGGAGGCTGACAGAGTGTGTCTGAGCGCCTGTGTGTTGGCGTAGACGTGGGTGTGTGAATGTGCTCAGAACAGAAGGCCCTCAGGAGATTTGAGCCAGAGATTATGAATTTGACCGATTTATCAATAACGCTATGGTAAGCTGACACATTTTGGGTGTCAAGATGTTACTACTTGGAGAATTTGTGGCATTACTTATGGGGCAACCGAATGGTCCTTGCCTTTTAGCTTCTTCTCCTGACTGACCCCGTGCAGTGCCTTCCCGTCCTCAGCCTCTCTCCTGACTGACCCCGTGCAGTGCCTTCCTGTCCTCAGCCTCTCACCTGACTGACCCCGTGCAGTGCCTTCCCGTCCTCATCCTCTCTCCTGACTGACCCCGTGCAGTGCCTTCCTGTCCTCAGCCTCTCTCCTGACTGACCCCGTGCAGTGCCTTCCTGTCCTCAGCCTCTCACCTGACTGACCCCGTGCAGTGCCTTCCCGTCCTCATCCTCTCTCCTGACTGACCCCGTGCAGTGCCTTCCTGTCCTCAGCCTCTCTCCTGACTGACCCCGTGCAGTGCCTTCCTGTCCTCAGCCTCTCTCCTGACTGACCCTGTGCAGTGCCTTCCTGTCCTCAGCCTCTCTCCTGACTGACCCCATGCAGTGCTTTCCCGTCCTCAGCTGCTCTCTCCCACACTTCATCCTCGTCAGTGGTTGTGGTCAAATGGGCTCCGGACCAGGCTCAGCTGGAAGTCCAGTCCACTGCTGGTTTTCAAGCTGCGTGATCCACTCTGCGAGCCTTTCTCTTTTGGCTGTTCCGTCGTACATCATCTGGACAAGTAATCTGTCGTGGGCTCTCGCTCTCTCTCCCTTCTGTCGCTCTCTTTTTCTCTCCATCTCTCCCTCCACTCCTGCCCCACAACACTCCCCATCCCTGTTATAGTAAACAGATTGGCCTGGTCATCCCTCCCCCACAGACTTTTAGTGTAGTGAGGAAGCCTTACTCTTCCATCTAGTGTTTTTAAAATATTTTTTACGTTTTGGCTTCTGTGTTGTGGAGTAAACAAGCTTCCGTTTTGGCTTTCCTAAACTGCCACCTCTGCAAACCCCACTTTACCTTGTTTGTTCAGTTCAGGGGGAGGCTACAGCAGAGAACTCTGGTCTGACTGGAGTCTCCTGGGCGGCGAAAGTCATTCAGTATTAAAACTGGGCCCAGTCAGCTCTGTCTTGATGGGGATTTAACTAGGCATCAGGGAGGAAGTGTTTCACTTAGAGCTGCATGCCAAAAGATACCGGGACACACAGGAGGCATAAATCATAGCAGGTTACTCACCTGCCCGTCTCTGCCTCTAGGGGGATGAGCATGCAGCCTCAAAGAACTTCTCTTCCTCCCTCCATCCATCCCTGCCTCCCTTGTTTCCCTCTATCCCCTGGTTCCCGTAAAGAGAGCTTTTGACGGCTCTGCCTCTGTGACTGATGGCTCACAGTAAAGCACGTCCAGTGGTGGGTCCTTGCAGCCTTTTATCCTCACCGCCCTTCCACTCACACAGGATGTGCCGTTCTGGTGCCTGCTCCTCTGTGGAGTGTGTGTGTGTTATGCAGAGGAAGCTGTGTACTGAATGCAATAAATAAATGGGAATCCTAAAAGAAACTGTCACTGTGCCATATAGGACATAAAACGATCAATCGTCCCTTCAAGCCGGCGACAAGTTTTATTTCCTAAACAGCTTTTATTTTACTTAAAGGTCAAAGTTGATTGGCTGTCACATCAGTTTTATAACCGCTTAGATAATTAGAAAGATGTTATTTTAACATCCGCAAGGTTCTTTACCTTTTTTTGCCGACCATTAAAAATGTACCAGAACTTGAACACATGCAGAACAACATGTTGTGAACAGTGTTCTCTAATATAAATTCCTTGGTGTCTTGTTTTCATATTAGCAGCAAGGCAAAAAAACTGCATCAAAGGAGACGAGGAAGATGAAGAAAGGCAAGGGAGGCGCCATTGATGGCAGAGGAGAGAAGGGACTGACCACCACCTTCCAGGGATTGGCCACCGCCCAGCAGGGGGACGAGTATGAACACGACACCTCCGATGAAGAGGTAAGGTTTAACGTCAGTCGACTCGATACCCAATCATAGAAATGCTGCTGAGACAAACCTCCATTTGTTTTCTTCCAGTGGGCAGTCTTTTTATTTGACTAGTCATTTGACTAGCACTTCTTTTAGATTTATTTGGATGCCTAACAAATTGGGGATTTAGCATGGAAATAAGATTTATACATCAAGGGCATGATGTGCTGTTCCTTACCTACCCAGTCCAGAGTTAGTTGGGAGGTTGGCGTAATGTGCTTTATCAGAACCCTCATATGTATTAATTGTTTGTATGACTATTTGGTCCATGAAATGTGAACAGCTACATATCCACCAGTCAGAATACACACACATTTTCTATTAGGCTATTCATGGGTTCCACGTTACGTCACAATGTTGTTTTAAACCTTTGTTTTAGGACTGATGCTCTGAACATTCTACTAAATGCATCCTCATTGGGGGCTGATGAATTGGTCTAAAGTTTATTACTGTGGCTTCTAAAGAAGGCAAATAATTGTCATTTTGATGTTTTCAGATTGACTTTAGATGCAGTATAACTTTAGCTAGCTAAGATCCAGATTTTAGCTGGCTAATGTTAGCATTGCTAGCTATTTTTGACAAACTTTTCTTGCCATTGTCATTTATCTAAGGTACATTTCACAACGTGATGATGATGGAAAAGTTGTTTCCTACTACATATGTGCCAACTTTAGCAATGACATTGTATTCCCAAGCCCTTATAGTATAATTTAGATGAGTCAATCGCCCCCGTTCTACTTTTGAGCATCAATATGGCTGCGGCGCGTTGATAACAATGACAAAGACGTGACCAAGTGACGGAGGTGCAAATCATGATTACTCCAGCAATTAGCAGCCCTCTGAGACTCTAACAGAATGCAAAAGAACTAGGGGTAAATGTATTGAATGAATGGGTTTAGTAGATTGTAGTGAAACATGCACACTAACCACCATACATTGTTGTAGCTACAGTACAAGGGTACACTCCTGCTATAGTGTTTCCCTATTACACTGCTGTTCTGTTCCCTGCAGTCTGGTGAACATGTTCTCCAGTCTGTAGACAGTCAGAGACACTAAACAGATTGGCTTTCACTCGCTCCTCATAAACGGGTTGAAATAGCAGACAGACACGGTGCTTTTATGGTGTTGCTGTTCAAGTCCGCTCAGAAGCAGCGAATGACGTAGTCGTGTGCTTCATGCCACCGTAACTAAGCAGGAGATCTGAAGGATGGAGAGGTTGTTTTTTGGGGGGTTATTGGCATGTTGGTCTATTAAAGCATTATTTTTGTACTCTGCTATTTAATTTACGGGGTCCATTGAGATGTGTTGAACCCTGCTGCCCTGTGGTTTAGACATTTTGCCAGGCCATACAACCTAGAAACCGTCAGCCATCCAAAACTGATTTTGGCAATTGGCTCTGGGATGAGAAATGTGTTGTAGCTAGTGAAGGGCCGTATTGTTCTTGGGAAGGGATTTGCTTTTAAAAGAGAGGGAGGTGGGTTAAATGCCCTGTGAAATAATATAGTACACAACTGGAATCATAACTGCTTACTTTATTTAGTTTATAAAGAGACTGCAGCAGAACTTTGAAGACCTAAGGGAGTTTAAGAGACCAGTGGCGTGTTTAAACAGAAGAGTTTTAGATTCAAGTCACTTCCTCCATAGTGTTGGGCATCCATGTGTGAGAGCAGGAGCCCACAGGTGTCTATGGTGGTTCTATGACTCAGGGGTCAGAGAGAGGTAGCGCTAGATATTATCACGGTACTTAGGTGCCGATACGATATGTTCCAAACATATTTCTCACCATACGTCTGATGCAGAGGGACAAGAAAGAGTCATGTGAAAACGAGTTTTGATCAGTCGTTGAAATTAAAGTGCTGAAAACTAACTAGCTCACTATTTAAACAGAAGATTGAGAACAAGCTACAAGGGAAAAATACTGGAGTTTTGGTGCAGGTACAGCCGACTATTACTAAAGTAATATTGCGATATATCGTCAACAATAATATCCTGATATGTAACTGTATCGATTTTATAAACTCAGCAAAAAAATAAAAGTCCTCTCACTGTCAACTGCGTTTATTTTCAGCAAACGTAACATGTGTAAATATTTGTATGAACATAACAAGATTCAACAACTGAGACATACACTGAACAAGTACCACAAACGTGTGACTAACAGAAATGGAATAATGTGTCCCTGAACAAAGGGGGGGTCAAAAAAAAAGTAACAGTCAGTATCTGGTGTGGCCACCAGCTGCATTAAGTACTGCAGTGCATCTCCTCCTCATGGACTGCACCAGATTTGCCAGTTCTTGCTGTGAGATGTTACCCCACTTTTCCACTAAGGCACCTGCAAGTTCCCGGACATTTCTGGGGGGAATGGCCCTAGCCCTCACCCTCCGATCCAACAGGTCCCAGACGTGCTCAATGGGATTGCGATCCGGGCTCTTCGCTGGCCATGGCAGAACACTGACATTCCTGTCTTGCAGGAAATCACCCACAGAACAAGCAGTATGGCTGGTGGCATTGTCATGCTGGAGGGTCATGTCAGGATGAGCCTGCAGGAAGGGTACCGCATGAGGGAGGAGGATGTCTCCCCTGTAACGCACAGCGTTGAGATTGCCTGCAATGACAATAAGCTCAGTCCGATGATGCTGTGACACACCGCCCCAGACCATGATGGACCCTCCACCTCCAAATTGATCCCGCTCCAGAGTACAGGCCTCGGTGTAATGTTCAGTACTTTGACGATAAACGTGAATCCGACCATCACCCCTGGTGAGACAAAACCGCGACTCGTCAGTGAAGAGCACTTTTTGCCAGTCCTGTCTGGTCCAGCAACGGTGGGTTTGTGCCCATAGGCGACATTGTTGCCGGTGATGTCTGGTGAGGACCTGCCTTACAACAGGCCTACAAACCCCCATTCCAGCCTCTCTCAGCCTATTGCGGACAGTCTGAGCACTGATGGAGGGATTGTGCGTTCCTGGTGTAACTCGGGCAGTTCTTGTTGCCATCCTGTACCTGACACAAACAACAACACGAGTTACACATGGAAAAAACAAACATAAGTCAATAATACAATAGAGAAAGTCTATACAGTGTGTGTAAATTAGGTAGGATAAGGGGGGTGAGGCAATTAATAGGCCATAGTGGCAAAATTATTACAGTGTGGCAAATTAAACATTGGGGTGATAGATGTGCAGAAGATGAGTGTACAAGTAGCGATACTGGGGTGCAAAGGAGTAAAATAAAAAACAATATGGTGATGAGGTAGTTGGATGGGCTATTTACAGATTGGCTATGTACAGGTGCAGTGATCTGTGAGCTGCTGACAGCTGGTGCTTAAAGCTAGTGAGGGAGATATGAGTCTCCAGCTTCAGTGATTTTTGCAGTTTGTTCCAGTCATTGGCAGCAAAGAACTGGAAGGAAAGGCGGCCGAAAGAGGAATTGGCTTTGGAGGTGACCAGTGAAATATACCTGCTGTTGTGTGTTCTGCGCGTGGGTGCTGCTATGGCGACCAGTAAACTTAGATAAGGCTGTGTTTTACCTAGCAACGTCTTATAGATAACCTGGAGCCAGTGAGTTTGGCGACGGATATGAAGTGAGGACCAGCCAACGAGAGCATACAGGTCGCAGTGGTGGGTAGTATATGGGGCTTTGGTGACAAAACGGATGGCACTGTGATAGACTGCAACCAATTTGCTGAGTAGAGTGTTGGAGGCTATTTTGGAAATGACCTCTCCGAAGTCAAGGATTGGTAGGATAGTCAGTTTTTACGAGGGTATGTTTGGCAGCATGAGTGAAGGATGCTTTGTTGCGAAATAGGAAGCCGATTCTAGATTTAATTTTGGATTGGAGATGTTTAATGTGAGTCTGGAAGGAGAGTTTACAGTCTAACCAGACACCTAGGTATTTGTAGTTGTCCACATATTCTAAGTCCGAACCGCCCAGAGTAGTGATGCTGGACGGGTGGGTAGGTGTGGGCAGCAATCGATTGAAGAGCATGCATTTAGTTTTGCTTGCATTTAAAAGCAGTTGGAGGCCACAGAAGGAGAGTTGTATGGCATTGAAGCTCGTCTGGAGGTTAGTCAGCTTCTTCGGGATAGGGGGCGGTTTTTTGAGGTACGGATGAAAAGCGTGCCCAAAGTAAACTGCCTGCTACTCAGGCCCAGAAGCTAGGATATGCATATAATTGGTAGATTTGGATAGAAAACACAAGTTTGTAAAACTGTTAAATTAATGTCTGTGAGTATACGGAACTGAAATGGTAGGCGAAACCCAGAGGAAAAATCTTCCCCCCCCCCAAAAAATTTCATCCTACCACTGGCTGGCACTTTTATAATAGGGTGAAATCGTGCCCGATTGCAGTTCCTATGGCTTCCACTAGATGTCAACAGCCTTTCGAAAGAGTTTCAGGCTGTTTTTTGGAAAAATGAGCCAGAAATTGTAGTTTTTCTAGGTGGCTCTCATTTTGGACCATTTGTAATGTAACTGGGACCTATTGGAGTGCCAACAGAAGAAGATCTTCAAAGCTAAGGCTTATATTATATCGCTATTTCTGACTTTCGTGTCGCAACTCCCTGGTGCAAAATTATTTGTAATGTGTTTGTGTGCTGGGCGCTTTACTCAGATAATCTCATAGTTTGCTTTCGCCGTAAAGCCTTTTTGAAATCTGACACGGCGGCTGGATTAACAACAAGTTAAGCTTTATTTTGATGTATTGCACTTGTGATTTCATGCAAGTTTAATATTTATAGTAATTTGAATTTGGCGCTCTGCAATTTCACCGGATGTTGTCCAGGTGGGATGGTAGCGTCCCACTGATCCGCAAGAAGTTAACAGTCCAAAGAATGGGCAGAAGTATACAGAATTGTGTCGTCTGCATAGAGGTGGATCAGAGAATCACCAGCAGCAAGAGCAACATCAACGATGTATACAGAGAAAAGAGTCGACCCGAGTATTGAACCCTGTGGCACCCCCATAGAGACTGCCAAAGGTCCGGACAACAGGCCCTCCGATTTGACACACTGAACTCTGTCAGAGAAGTAGTTGGTGAACCAGGCTAGGCAGTCATTTGAGAAACCAAGGCTGTTGAGACTGTCGATAAGAATATGGTGGTTGACAGAGTCGAAAGCCTTGGCCAGGTCGATGAATACAGCTGCACAGTATTTTCTCTTATCGATGGCGGTTATGAAATCGGTTAGTACCTTGAGCGTGGCTGAGGTGCACCCATGACCAGCTCGTAAACCAGATTGCATAGTGGTATTCGAAATGGTCAATGATATGTTTGTTAACTTGGCTTTCAAAGACCTTAGAAAGGCTGGGTAGGATAGATATAGGTCTGTAGCAGCTTGAGTCTAGAGTGTCTCCCCCTTAGAAGAGGTGGGATGACCGCGGCAGCTTTCCAATCTTTGGGGATCTCAGACGATACGAAAGAGAAGTTGAACAAGCTAGTAATAGGGGTTGCAACAATTTCAGCTGATAATTTTAGTAAGAGAGGGTCCAGATTGTCTAGCCCTGCTGATTTGTAGGGGTCCAGATTTTGCAGCTTTTTCAGAACATCAGCTATCTGGATTTGGGTGAAGGAGAAATGTGGTAGGCTTGGTCAAGTTGCATTGAGGGGTGCAGGGCTGTTGACCGGGGTCGGGTTAGCCAGGTGGAAAGCATGGCCAGCCGTAGAAAAATGCTTATTGATGGAATGAGGTCAATATCCTTCCAGGATACCCGGGCCAGGTCGATTAGATAGGCCTGCTCTCTGAAGAGTTTTAGGGAGCCTTTGACAGTAATGAAGGGTGGTCGTTTGACCGCAGACCCATTTACGGACGCAGGCAATGAGGCAGTGATCTCTGAGATCCTGGTTGAAGATGAGGTGAGGTGTATTTGGAGGACATGTTAGTTAGGATGATATCTATGAGAGTGCCCGTATTTACGGATTTGGGGTTGTACCTGGTGGGTTCATTGATAATTTGTGTGAGATTGAGAGCATCAAGCTTAGATTGTAGGATGGCCGGGGTGTTAAGCATGTCCCAGTTTAGGTCACCTAGCAGCACGCGATCTGAAGATAGATGATGGGCAATCAATTCGCATATGTGATGTCCAGGGCACAGCTGGGGGCAGAAAGTGGTCTATAGCACGCGGCAACGGTAAGAGACTTGCTTCTGGAGAGGTGGATTTTTAAAAAGTAGAAGCTCAAATTGTTTGGGCACAGACCAGGATAGTAAGACAGAACTCTGCAGTCTAAGCCTGCAGTAGATTGCAACTCTGCCCCCTTTTGCAGATTTATCTTGTCGGAAAAGGTTATAGTTGGGGATGAAAATTTCAGGATTTCTGGTGGCCTCCCTGAGCCAGGATTCAGACACGGCTAGGACATCCGGGTTGGCAGAGTGTGCTAGGGCAGTGAATAAAACATACTTAGTGAGGATGCTTCTAATGTTAACATGCATGAATCCAAGGCTTTTACGTTTACAGAAGTCAACAAATGAGAGCGCCTGGGGAATGGGAGTGGAGCTAGGCACTACAGAGCCTGGATTAACCTCCACATCACCAGAGGAACATAGGATGATGAGTAGGATAAGGGTACGGCTAAAGGCTAAAAGAACTGGTCGGCTAGTACGTTCAGAACAGAGAGTAAAAGGTGCAGATTTCTGTGCTCGGTAGAATAGATTCAAGGCATAATATACAGACAAGGGTATGGTAGGATGTGAATACAGGGGGGGTAAACCTGTGCATAGGGTTATATCATTTAAACCAGGGGATGTCACCACGTGTGGAAGGTGAACTAAAGTGTTTACTAAGGCCTATTGAGCAGGGCTAGAGGCTCTACAGTGAAATAAGGCAATAATTACTAAACAAAACAGCAATGGACAAGGCATATTGACGTTAGGGAGAGGCATGCATAGCCGAGTGATCATAGGAGTCCAGGGAGTGGCTTCAGGCAGCTAGCAGGCCGGAGCTAGCAAGCTAGCAGAAGGGCCTTTGAGGGACGTCACGACGGAAGAAAGTCTGTTGTGGCCCCCTCGTGCTGTTACGTCGGCAGACGGATCAGTAGGGCTCCGTGTGGTAAACCAGGCCAATTGGCAAAATGGGTATAGTGGCCAAAGAATTTGTCCGATGGGCCTCTAAAGCTAACAGTCGATGTGCTCTAGACAGCTAGCGGATGGGCATTCAGGGGACGTTGTGACGGAGGAGCCAGTTGAGAGACCCCCTCGGGCGAATCACGTCGGTAGTACAGTCGTGATGGGTTGGTGGGGGTCCAGGCCAATCGGCAAAATAGGTATTGAAGCCCAAGGAGTGGGTGATGGACCTCTACGGCTAGCCGGGAGATTGGCCTTGCAGATGGGCCTAGCGAGGCTAGCTCCAGGCTAATTTGGTTCTTGCTTCGGGACAGAGACGCTAGTCAGGAGTGGCCACTCGGATAGTCGCTAGCTAGCTGCGATGATCCAGGTGGGAAAAAAAGAGAAAAGGTTCAGAGTGTCCTAGGGTTTAGTGTCCTACGTTTTCATAACTGTGACCTTCATTGCCTACCATCTGTAAGCGGTTAGTGTCTTAACGACCGTTCCACAGGTGCATGTTCATTAATTGTTAATGGTTCATTGAACAAGCATGGGAAATGATGTTTAAACCCTTTACAATGAAGATCTGTGAAGTTATTTGGATTTTTATGAATTATCTTTGAAAGACAGGGTCCTGAAAAAGGGACGTTTATATTTTTCCATCACTACAGCAATAGTTCTCGACATATTGCGGCACACTGTGGCACACCTTGATTGGATAAAAAAAACTCTGCGGCACACCAGAAATGTCCCTATTAATTTATTTTGTGTTAATGACCTCCATCTCATCTGAAACATACTGCAAATCATCTATATGTGACAAACATTTTTTAAATAGATTCATTAGGGTTTTTTTGAACTATTTTTTCATAATTCCTTACTCATGATGATTTATTTGTGTTCCCCTATAATACCGTCCTGTGAATCTGCGCTAGACAGAAAAAATGTAGCTCTGGTTAAATGGGTCTTTACTTTTGAATGATTTGGGCTATAGACAAGCGGTATAGACAAGCTGTTTTCCGCATTCTAAAGGTGCAACCACAGACACAAAGACATGCTCCATTTGTTTCTAATAAGGCAGAGGCTGTGGCAGAGCTAAGCCTAACAACACTTGCCTGTGCTAGTGATTCTCACAGCAAGGTAAAATTGAACAATTGATTTTGCTTGTGATGTCCCAACTCCAATGATGCAAATGTAGCGACAGCCTGAGCGCATTAGACTTGAAACAACGATACATGTTGCTTGGGCCTCAGGAGACGGCAGCGAGAGCACGCCCCCATCCATATCGCCGGGGCCGCAGTGAGGGGGCAAAAAGCTTCAACTTCTTTGACGTGTATGTCACTGACAACCTGAAATGTTCCATCTAGGATGCTGAAGAAATTTGGCTTGGCCGCTAAGACCCTCGCAAACTACAGATGCACCATTCAGAGTATCCTGTCGGGCTGTATCACCGCCTGGGATGGCAATTGCACCGTCTGCAACCACAGGGCCCTCCAGGACATCTACAGCACCCGGTGTCACAGGAAGGCCAAGAAGATCATCAAGGACCTCAGCCACCTGAGCCACGGCCTGTTTGCCCCGCTGTCATCCAGAAGGCAGAGACAGTACAGGTGCATCAAAGCTGGGACCGAAAGACTGAGAAACAGCTTCTATCTCCAGGCCTTCAGACTGTTAAATAGTCACCACTAGCCGGGCTCTGCCCAGTACCCTGCCCTGACCTTAGTCACTGTTACCACCCGGTACTCTACCCTCCCCCTTAGAGACTTCTGCCCTATGTACATAGTCATTGAACACTGGTCACTAATAATGTTTACATACTTCATATGTGTATATACTGTATTCTAGTCAAGGCTCACATTATAACTACTGTTATATGCACCATTTCTGTTAATATACTGTCTATACACACCATCATATATACACTGAGTGTACAAAACATTATGCACATCTTCCTAATATTGAGTTGCACCCCCTTTTGCCCTCTGTCTCAATTCATTGAGCATTAACTCTACAATGTGTCAAAAGCGTTCCACAGGGATGCTGGCCCATGTTGACTCCAATGCTTCCCACAGTTGTGTCAAGTTGGCAGGATGTCCTTTGAGTGCTGGAATATTCTTTATACACACATGAAACTGATGAGCATGAAAACCCCAGCAGCGTTGAAGTTCTTGACACAAACCGGTGCGCCTGGCTTCTGCTAACACCCTGTTCAAAGACACTTCAATTTTCAATTTTGTCTTGCCCATTCACCCTCTGAATTGCACACATACACAATCCATGTCTCAAGGCTTAAAAATCATTATTATTATTATTACTTAATCTACACTGATTGAAGTGGGTTTGTCTGTCACGGAAAGAGCAGGTGTTCTTATGTTTTGTACGCTCTGTATATTTATGTTCTGGACATTTCTCGTTCTTAATTCCTTTTAAAAAATTGTAATTTTTTTTAGGTTTGTTTGTTTTGTATTGTTGGGTATTGCTGCAAGAACCATAGGCATTTCAACATAGGCTATTATCAGAGCGGCACTGGTGCTTCAAGTTCAAATTCCATTCGCATTCCACAGGTCACATTTTAAAAATGAGTGGTCCAAAGACTTATCATGATAGAGGAAAATTTCCTCTGCAAAGCTGTGAGTTCCTCAAGGCACTCTGGTTGAAAACCACTGCACTAAAGAATAGGATAGGTAAAAAGGAAAGGGAGGTGTGGGATGTAGGGAGGAAGGTGAAATGAGGGATGTCTAGTAGAGAGACTGATGGGTAGAGGGATGAAAGGAACAGGAGAGGAAGGTAAGATGTGTTCCAGAGAGCATCTCACACTGAGGGAGAGGCAGAAACCCATCCCACCCTCTTCCAAGGGGCTTCTTCCTGATCCTCACCTACTCCGTGAGATGGAGTTAGTGTTTTCTCCCTTTGTCCTCTTATTTCATTGCAACAGATGTTGTGTTTATTTTTTTTAGTATTAACTTTCCCCTTATTTAAGGATTTACTGTCTTTAACCCTTGTTAGATTTTAGGGTTTACGGACCGTCCGATGAGAGAACCAAGGACGTGGAAAATCTCATCAGTGGTTCCTTGTCATTGCGATACTTCCCACAGCAGCGTCCTATGACTAGCTTGCCCTAGCCTATCTAACCCTTGAGCCTTTGTCTGGTCTGCGCTAGCCTGTGTGGTCACGGTGTTGCTGCTGTCCCGCATGAGTGGAACCACGGTGGTCCTGGCCCATTTGGCCTGTGTTAAATTAGCCCCCTGCCTGGGGACAGCAGATAGGGTTCCCTCTCAGGCCTCCCAAAGCCTCCTCGCCGTCCCTTCGCAGGCAGCCTTCTGACGGAGCACAAGTTGTCTACAAATAAAACGGCAGACGGCCAAAAATCTCACTCGTTTATTTATTTTTCAACCCCCTCTCCTCTTCTTACCTTCCTCCTTTGTAATAAAGGGCTATTTCCTGTTTTGCGGAGTGAAGGGGGAATACGTGAGACTGCAGCAGTGCCTGTCCGAGGCCTCCTCGCCGGCAGGAAGGGGCTTTTCCCCCCGCAATGGCTTTTCCATGTGCTCTGTGAGATGAATGAAGACACGTTGTGGAATAGAGGGAGGGGAGAGAGCGAGAACCCTGGCTTCCAACTGCGCCTGCTGCTTCCTGCCTCTGCGCAGCTACTGCTCAACGGGACCTGTGCGCAGAATTCAATTCAGTAGCACACTAGACTAGGAAGTCGTACCGATGTGAGTAAGACCTTTTAAACAGGTTAACATTCACAAGGCCGCAGGGCCAGACTAATTACCAGGATGTTTACTCGGAGCATGCGCTGACCAGCTGGAAAGTGTCTTCAATGACATTTTCAAACTTTCCCTGACCCAGTCTGTAATACCTACATATTTCATGCAGACCACCCTAGTCACTGTCCCCAAGAACGCAAAGATAACCTGTCTAAATGACTATCGCCCTGTAACACTCACATCTGTAGCCATGAAATGCTTTGAAAGGCTGATCATGGCTCACATCAACTCCATCCCAGACACCCTGGACCCACTCCAATTCGCATACCGCCCCAACAGATCCACAGAAGACGCAATCTCTATTGCACTCCACACTGCCCTCTCCCACCTGGCTAAGAAGAACACCTATATGAGAATGCTGTTCATTGACTGTAGCTCAGTGTTCAACACCATAGTGCCCTCAAAGCTCATCATTAAGCGAAGAACACCTCCCTCTGCAACTGGATCCTGGACTTCCTGACTGGCCGCCCCCAGGTGGTGAGGTTAGGCAACAACCCATCTGCCACACGGACCCTCAACAAGGGGGTCCCTCGGGGGTGCGCGCTTAGTCCACTCCTATACTCCCTGTTCACTCACGACTGCGTGGCCATGCTCAACTCCATTCACCATCATTTTGTTTGCTGACAACACAACGGTGGTTGGCCTGATCACTGACGATGATGAGACAACCTATAGGGAGGTCAGTGAACTGGCAGTGTGGTGCCTAGAAAATAACCTCTCCCCCAACGTCAGCAAGACAAAGGAGCGGATCGCTGACTACAGGAAACGGAGGGACGAGCACGCCCCCATCCACACCGACGTGGCTGTAGTGGAGTGGGTCGAGAGCTTCAAGTTCCTCAATCCATATCACTAAGGAATTACAATGCGTTGGGAAAGTTTTCAGACCCCTTGAATTTTTCCACATTTTATCTAACAGCCTTATTATTTTTTTTTTACCTTGTTTTTTCCCTCCCCAATTTCAATCTTGTCTCATCGCTGCAACTCCCCGGTAGCCTAGTGGTTAGAGCATTGGGCCTTGTTCTCAACTAGCCTACCTGGTTAAATAAAGGTGAAATATACTTTTAAATTTTTTTTTTTTTTACTGTGGATATAGATACTTTTGTACCTGTTTCCTCCAGCATCTTCACAAGGTCCTTTGCTGTTGTTCTGGGATTGATTTGCACTTTTCGCACCAAAGTACGTTCATCTCTAGGAGACAGAACGCGTCTCCTACCTGAGCGGTATGACGGCTGCGTGGTCCCATGGTGTTTATACTTGCATACTATTGTTTGTACAGATGAACTTGGCACCTTCGGGCGTTTTGGAAATTGCTCCCAAGGATGAACCAGACTTGTGGAGGTTCTACAATTATTTTTCTGAGGTCTTGGCTGATTTCTTTTGATTTTCCCATGATGTCAAGCAAAAAGGCACTGAGTTTGAAGGTGGACCTTGAAAGACATCCACAGGTACACCTCCAATTGACTCAAATTATGTCAATTATCCTATCAGAAGCTTCTATAGCCATGACAGAATTTTCTGGAATTTTCCAAGTTGTTTAAAGCACAGTCAATTTAGTTCATGTAAACTTCTGACCCACTGAAATTGTGATACAGTGCATTATAAGTGAAATAATCTGTCTGTAAACATTCGTTGGAAATATTACTTGTGTCATGCACAAAGTAGATGTCCTCACCGACTTGCCAAAACTATAGTTTGTTAACAAGAAATTGGTGGATTGGTTGAAAAAGGAGTTTTAATGACTCCAACTTAAGTGTATGTAAACTTCAACTCTATGTGTACATACAGTATCTACCTCAATTACCTCATACCCCTGCACATGGACTCGGTACTCGTACCCCGTGTATGTAGCCAAGTTATCGTTACTCATTGTATTTAGTCCTTGTGCTATACTTTTTTAAATGAGTAGTTTTCTCCCTGCATTGTTGGGAAGTAAGTATTTCACTGTTAGTTTACAAACCATGTGACAAATAAAATGAGATTTGATTTAGGGTGTGTGCTAAGGATCAAGCGCTTGGGGGGGAAATGCTCAATTGGGAGATTGGAAATCAGAACAGTGTTGTCAAGGCTGCCACAGCTCTTAACAGGCTGGGAGAGTGAGCATGTGTGCCCCCAGTCTTGTGGCTGTGCTCACAGCATAGCCTCCCGGTTGGCTGTTCTTGTTAAGCTCGTCCCAGGAGGAGAAGCTGGAATGCTTTTGGAGGACGATGCGCTCATCTGTGATTTTGACGGGCCACAGACAACCCTAATATGTCTGGGTGCTGCTCCAGCAGAGACTTGGACAGCTCTCTTGAAGCAGGCATACATGATGTAGCCCCCCAACCCCTGAACTCCTCTTCCCAGATCCTGTCTACATAGTCTGGGTACCCCCGCCAAGCCCCTACGATGCAAACACAACTTTAGGTCCTGATCCAGCGTGGTGGGGCCTCTCTTGTGGTGCTAGTAGTAGACCGATGAAATCACTATTTTTTTTTTGTGAGTCTCTCTCTGAGTAAAGCTGTATTTATTTTGTGAGACTACAGCACAAGGGTAGATTACATCAGAAAGTTAAGTTAGCAGTCAGTGAAAAGTTTCAGCCCTACAGTAAAACATCCTTGTTATTTTGTTGTCTGCTGTAGGCACATGAAACTTTGTAGGCTTACGCGTTTGGTGCACTCAGGACTTTTACATGGCATAATATCCATTTTAGTGTGTGCATTACTGACCAAACGTTTTGTTGGACATCGTTGACTTGATGGAGATTTTGTCTTTATAAGTCGAACTGTACGGGTCATGTTGAGGACCATATCTGGCAATCACATTGAGCAGTTCAGTGGTTGGCGAACTCCAGAGCAGATAGCAATGGCCCATTGAAGTGAGGGGTGGGCTCAGGACAGGGGAGAGGGAGATGCATACTTGGCAGCCATTTTAAACTCTCCACCTGACAACCTTGGATGACCCTGGGATGCTGTGCTGCTTGACTTACCAGCAGGTCCAGAGGAACAGAACACAGTTCAGCCCGTCTTTTGAGTGCACCCTTGGGTGTAGAACCAACATTCATGCCAAGACGAGAGTTTCCAGAGAGTGAATTCATATCAACACGCACACCACACCACCACATTGCCTCTCTTGAGCTGTGCTGGGAATCTAATAAAACACACTACTCCATCATCATCATTGATGAAAATGACTTCCTCACTCGCACACACCATTTCCTCTCCATTTTTGGTCAAATCAAGCCTTTTTTCACGACCAAGATCCAAGTTCCTTCAATAGCTTGCCTATATCTAACATCTAGGATATGTTAGGGTTACTTTCCTCTGACTTCCCCGGCATGTGCTGTGAGACGGCCTGCCTTTTTTTAAATCCCTCCTGTTATTCCAGCCTAATCAATGACGGGCGTTTCAGACGTGGACTGGCTTTAATTGTGTGATCCTATCTGCTTCATGAAGGCTGTTCCTCTGTCAGAACTCTGTTGCTCGGGAGCAAGCGCCCTATAGGAGGTGGCTTATTTTCATTTCATTACCAACCATAACAAACAGGCTCTCGATGATGTGACCTGTTGGGTGTCCCGTCTTAACCATGCGCTAAGAGACCAGACTCATTTCCCCCTCATCTTCCTCCCACTTCATTCTTCCTCATCCCACCTCATCATCCTCCTCCTTCCTCCTGCTCTCGGAAATCTGATGAAACCAGATTTTGAAAAGGGGGGTTTAAATGTATGCACTCATGTCTGGAAGTAGTTTTTTCCCGTAAAATGTTGGTAATCCAAAGTTTAATTTTGTGATTGGGATGTTTCCAGGTGGTGGTTTCTAATGCCTTCCAGATGGTATCCACGCCGATTTCAGTCGAAGTCTCGATGGCAGTAAAAACATTTTTCAAAACTGGGATTTTCACAGTTGGGCAGGACTGGGATTGCCGGCTCTCTGACTGAATGAGGGAGACCAGACCACAGCGTCCTCCTCTGTTTCTATTAGCACCTCTGACAGAGAGGATGGTTCTATTTCCAGTGTTGAAATCCTGGCCCAACTAGAAAGGACAGGACACGGTGTGATCTGGACCCAGTGTCCCTTTTGGCTGGGGAGGTCAAACTTTCCTTTGTCTCCCTCCACTCTTCTCCCCCTCTGTCACTCTTGTCTGTCTCCATCTCTCCTCCCTCTCTCTTTATCAGTCCCTTGCTGTTTTCTTTCCTCCCTCCCCTGTCTTCAGTGTTCAGCCACGATGCACTGATTGAGCCAGAGTCTCGTCGGGAACAGCGTGTTACCCGAAGCAGTCAGAAGTAATGTTTTCAGGTTCCTCCTGAGTGCAGTAGCTTTGGTAAAATGTAACAAAAACCTGCCTGTGTGGATTAGGGACGAGAGAGCTGGATATCAACTCTGATTTCAGGAGAGGCCCAGAGGCACGTTTAGCTGTCGGTGCGTTTGCTGGCTGTTCCCTAGCTAAACTGGAATCTGGCTGTTCCCTAGCTAAACTGGAATCTGGCTGTTCCCTAGCTAAACTGGAATCTGGCTGCTCCCTAGCTAAACTGGAATCTGGCTGTTCCCTAGCTAAACTGAGGCCATGGGCAATGGCCTCCAGCCTCCCAGGTCCCTCTTCTCTGTTATTGAGTTTAACGCCATCACCAAGGGAGTTCCATTGTTTCCTCTGGTCATGTAGCTGCGTTCCAGCCATGAAATCGAATCAATTAAGGGAACGTGGACCAGGGGGTCTATTTCAACACAACCCTAAACCAGGAAGCAACCTGAGGAGTAGGCCTGAACTCATCCCCTCTCCCAGTGCATGGAAGGTCTATATCTAATTTATTTTCACTCACTGGCCAGTTTATTAGGTACACCACCCGTTCATAAAGAGGGGTTGCTCCTACAGACAGTGAGTCATGTGGCCGTGGCTTGTTATATAAAGCAGGCCAACAGGCCTTGAGGCTTTCGGGTTATTGTTTGATTGAATGTTAGAATGGGCAAAACATGTGACTTTGAGTGTGGTATGATCGTCAGTGCCAGGCGCACAGGTTTACCAAGAATGGTACAACAAACAAAATAACATCCAGTCAGCGGCAGTCCTTTGGACCAGCGGCTTGTTGATGAGAGAGGTTGACAGAGAATGGTGTGAGCTAACAGGTGGGCCACAAACCAACAAATAACGGTGCAGTACAACAGTGGTGTGCAGAATGGCATCTCGGAACGCCAACTCGTCTCACGGGTGGGCTATTGCAGCAGGCGACCACACCGGGTTCCACTCCTATCAGCTAAAAACAAGAAGCGGCTCCAGTGGGCAGGCGATCACCAATACTGGACAATTGAGTGGAAGAACATTGCCTGGTCTGATGAATCCCGGTTTCTGTTGCATCATGCTGATGGCAGTCAGGATTTGGCATAAGCATAATGAGTCCATGGATCCATCTTGCCTGGTGTCAATGGTACAGGCTAGTGGCGGTGGTGTACCATTGTCCATTCTGCAACAACTGTAGAATAAGGCTGTAACAAAATGTGGGAAAAGTCAAGAGGTCTAAATTCTTTCTGAAGACACTATATGTGTATATTGATGAGGATTATTTATTTTTACATACATACAAAAATATAAAGGCAACAATTTGCTAAGATTTCACTGAGTTACAGTTCATACAAGGAAATCAGTCAATTGAAATACATTCATTTGGCCCCAATCTATTGATTTCACATGACTGGGAATACAGATATGCATCTGTTGGTCACAGTTACTTAAAAAAGGAAGTGGCGTTGATCAGAACCAGTCAGTATCTGGTGTGCCTCATGCAGCGCAACACATCTCCTTCGTACATGTCGATCCAGAGCATCTCAGACATGCTCAATGGGAAAGGGGTATATCTAGTCAGTTGTCCAACTGAATGTATTCAACTTAAATGTGTCTTCCGCATTTAACTAAACCCGAATGGGTGACATGTCTGAGTTTGCAGGCCATGAAAGAAGAACTGGGTCATTTTTAGCTGCCAGGAATTCAGCACAGGTCCTTGCGACATGGGGCAGTGCATTATTATGCTGAAACGTGAGGTGATGGCGGCGGATGAATGGCACGACAATGGGCCTCAGGATCTCGTCACGGTATCTCTGCATTCAAATTGTCATAGATAAAATGCAGTTGTTTGTTTTCCGTAGCTTATGCCTACCCATACCATAACCCCACCACCACCATGGGACACTCTGTTCACAACGTTGACAACTGCTCACCCACACAACGCCATACACGGTGTCTGCTATCTGCCCGCTACAGTTGAAACCGGAATCCATCACTTCTCCAGCGTGCCAGTAGCCATCGAAGGTGAGCATTTGCCCACTGAAGCTTATTACGACGCTGAACTGCAGTCAGGTCAAGACCCTGGTGAGGACGAAGAGCACGCAGATGAGCTTCCCTGAGATGGTTTCTGACAGTTTGTAAAGATATTCTTGGGTTGTGCAAACCTAGTTTCATCAGCTCTAGGTGGCTGGTCTCAGACGATCCCGCAGGTGAAGAAGCCAGATGTGAAGGTCCTGGGCTGGCGTGGTTCCAAGTGGTCCGCGGTTTTGAGTTCGGTTGGACGTACTGCCAACTTCTCTAAAACTACGTTGAAGGTGGCTTATGATAATTTAATGTTAATTTCTCTATCTGGCAACAGCTTTGGTGGACATTCCTGCATTCAGCATGCCAACTGCACGCTCCTTCAACTTAAGGCATCTGTGGCATTGTGTTGTGTGATACAACTGCACATTTTAGAGTGGCCTTTTATTGTTCCCAGCACAAGGTGCATCTGTGTAATGATCATGCTGTTTAATCAGCTTCTTAATATGCCATACTTGTCAGGTGGATGGATTATCTTGGCAAAGGAGAAATGCTCAGTAACACGGATGTAAACAAGTGTGTGCACAACATTTTAGAGAAATAAGCTTTTTTTTGTGCGTATGGAACATTTCTGGGATCTTTTATTTCAGCTCATGAATCAGGGGACCATCACTTTACATGTGTGTGTTTTCAGGAGACCAGCGCCAATAACTTGGGTGTGAGTGCTACCTTTTTTTACATGGGGATAGCAGAGATCCCATACATGTGTGACTGGAGAACATGTTTCATGAATGGAGAGGATGTTTCATCCCTGTGGTCTCGTCATGTTGTGGTTAAATAGGTGGCCCCATGCCCTGTACGGTCTTCCTCTAGTCTACAGTATTTAACTCTGTTTCTCTCCCCCACCCCTGTTCATTCAATTCATTTGACTCCAACCTCCCTTCCCAAATATTACGGTTTTTAATATTTTTACAAGCAGTAAATCCATGTTGCTTCAAGAGTTATGATCATACACCGCAAGCCAGGTACATCAGCATCAGTCGGAGAATGGGGCCTTGCTTTCGACGGCTGGAATGAAATAACCATTGCCAGCCCTCAGCGGCCACTAAAACTTCCTTTATGGAACTCAATGTGGCCATCAAGAATAGCGGAGATGGTGGAAGTGCCATTGGTTGGTTGCGCCTTAACCCAAAGACATCATCAACCCTACTTTTCCAATATATGCGTCTGATTTGAACTCAAAACGACTGCTTATTCGCTCACAATAGATGATTGTGTTTTTCCTCTCTTTATTAGAGGAACAACCAGACCTGACGTATGAATAGGGTATAGGGTCTTTTGTTTCACTTTTTTCCCCTTAGCCATTTGGATGACATTAACGTTGAAGAGGGATGATTAATATATTTTGTGGTTCGATAGACATGGGCTTGGTTTTTATGAAATATATCTGCCGCTGCACTATTAAAAACAATGGTTTTGTTCTAGAATCCATTCTTAAAGATTTATTCAATTAAATCTAATTGAACGTGGGTGGTGTTCTGTTACCAGCATTAGACGTTAGGCGATTCATAAAGATTCCATAAGGAGCCATAAGGCCCCTCTCCCGCCCACTTATTCTCCCTCTCCCGTACACTGTTGCCTTCCAGATGAATGTCATGATGCTAAACGTATTTCTCAAGATATGAAACCTACTGTTCCCAAGTAGTCATTTTTCAATCTAACCATTTTAGGATTTCTACCTGGGGAAGGAGACGTACAGTATGAGAGATTTCCACTTGTGACCACTCATTCTTTTTACACTAATGTTGTCATCCTCTCTGTAGCCTTCTTGGAAACAGTCCAGAGTCTAGACCTTCCCCCGGCCACCTGGTCTCATTTTACCCTCCCACAATAGTTCAGTTCCATACTGGCTGGGTATGTGTTAAGTCCATCCACGTATTCAGTGTGGTCATCTGTATGCAGCCCGGACCTACGGTCGGTGCTGACATGTATGACACGGACCCTGAAACACTGTCTTGATTGATGGAGTCACCGTAGCAGGTTACCTAGAAGATGCAATGTGTCTCCTCAAACAGTCTGATATTGATCAGTGTGCTGTGCTGCTCTGGGCCCCGGGCCAATAAAAGGGCCGTGAGAGGCCTCAGAGGACCAGGTATACCATTTTGCGTTGGCCCAGGATAAACTACTTACCAAACTGTTCCTGTCCTAGGGACACAAAGGTTTGCATTCAGGCTCTGCAGCACTGCTGAAATCAATATGGTGATAAAATTGACAGATAGGTAGTAAATTATGTGGAATCTTGGCCTGTCACTGCGCTGTCAGCAGGAAATCTCTTTTTAATAGTCTATTTAAGGAGAAGCAGGGTTGTGTTTTTCTAAGTCGGTGGGGGAATGTTGATCCAGAGCTGCTTGTCTGGGTGGGGGGTGATCTTAAGAAGTGGCTGGGCAATCGCGTGCTGCTCCGACAGAGCAAACAGGACCCCCGGCTGCAGCATGCCGGACCCTTGCAGGTGCATGTAGGTGGGGGGTGTTTTTAAGAGAGGAGGGAGGACTGTTGCGGGGGGGAGGAGTGTGGGGCTGCCAAAGCAGCCACCTGTCGTTCCGTAGTTTTTAGGACTTCCTTCTCATCCGGTATTCAGCACGGCTCCCAGTTGGCCCAGTGTGTGTCCTGTTGCCAGAAGGCCTGATTGAAACCAACTGCCAACGGGGGCTGCCATGTGTTTCGGTTGGAAGGAGGGGTTCGGAGATGGCGGTTGGATTGCGAGGCGAAACCCTGGGGAGGGAAGCGGGGGACGGGGGTTTTAGTGAGGAGGGGTGGTGGTGAGTGTTGACAGGGAGGGGGGGGGGGGGCAACCAGAATGCTTGAAGCTCTCACCTTCGGCACTGCTAAGAGATGAGATGTCTAGACTGCTTGATTTCTCCTTCACACCAGGCCGGGCCCGGTTCCCCCACTCTCTTTCCCCTGTCAGAGCTGCAGAGTTTCTACAGAGACTGGGGTTGTAAAAATCCTTTTACGGCTCTGGGTCTACTAGGAAGAAAATGAGGAAGAGAGAAAATCTGTCCTCACCTAGACTCCCTTCTGTCTTTATCCTCTCTACCTCTTTCCTCTCATTAAAAGTCCTCAATCTATCTACTCTGGCAATGCCTGAAAATATGTGTTTTCCCATTAAAACCTATGAATCTTTCTGTGACTTGTAGAAGGTTTTTGTGGTGGCCGTGGGGAAAGAAAATTAACGGAATTGACATCACTGGGATGTTAGAGAACGCAGCAGATTTCGCAACTAACTGTAAACTCCAAGGCACAAGCAAGGGATTTCCTCGTTCTCTTTACCCGACGGCTTTCTCTTTTGTCATAATACCCGTGGGCTGTAGTGGTGGGGAGGGGAAGGAAAGCTTCAGGGCATCATTGGATATTTAATTTTCAATAAATAAAGATTTTCTCTGAATGATGTACCGGATGCTTTTGCACAGGTGGAAAACCCATTTTGGAAAAACCTGGACGTGCTCAGTCGGAATGCAAAGTTTCCACAGGCTGTACTCACTCCCAAGGTTAAACCGCATGTACGAGGATCCTTCAGAATATTTATTTATCAAGTTAGCGTGGCGTGTGGACCCCGCTGCACCGTGGCTCGACAGCTGTGGCGAGCAGACGTTACACTCCGCCTCACTGAATGAGGGCCTGACTTCGTCGCGACCTCTCAGAAATTGTGGATTTGCTATTTTGCCAAATAACTATTTATTTATGTATTTATTATGGGCCCTGGTTCCTACAGTACGGCCATACAACATAAGACGTTAGAAATTAAAAAGTGTGAAGAGGCAGTTCGTGGGGGAGGAACCCCTGGTTTCCTGGTCCCCAGATGCATTGTCAGACGAGTCCCTCTTCTAAGGGTCTTCTGCGTCGCAACGTTATGGTTACTGCATCCCACATCCACCATCCATCCCCCTGTGGTTAGCCCAAGCCCTGTGTAGGGCGATCCACCCCCCCACACGGTCATCCTCTCATTGGGCTTGACTGGAGAGGAGCACTTCTACAGACCAGACATGAGTCTCCATTGGCTGGCTGGCGTCTGTTAACCGCTAACCATTCCATATGCCTGAATGGGACCCATAGGGACCGAAGAGACAGACCAACGTCACCATCTCCAACACTGTAGGTAGTTTACCCTGATTCACTGTCCCCACAGCCATACTGAGATGGTACTCTCTGGTGTTAATCTGTATGGTGGGTTTCACGTCACTTGTTGTGAAAAGCAAGACATTACCTCTGTACTCTCGCTCTTTGCAGGACACAGAGGAACAGACAGTATTTTTTACTTGGAAGTGTAATAGGTAAAAAACATGTTCGTTTAACCTTGAAATAGTCAAACTATGCTGCCCATCCATTTGCATTCACGTTCCAGTGTTGATCTCACAATCTGGGTTGGAGTGAATTCCAGATTTCCCTATACTAAGGAACATTGGCATCCTCTTAATTCAAATTTCAGCTTTTTACTCAAATCCTGTATTCTTCTTGAAAGATTAGTTTTTCTATGACCAAGTCACTGATCTGACAAAGTAATTTGTTCCTTATCAACAGAACACTTGAGTCCATGGTTATAGTGTACTGTTTAAACATTACATTGCAAATATTTTAGTTTCCATTAGAAATAGAGGTTAGTGGGTTTGTCCAGGTTGTCGTGAATGAAAGGAAAAAGAGCAGCTAGCCTCGCAACCAGCGATTGTGAACATTTCCACATTTGGTTTCCACCGCTGCCTGTGACGGGGCTGATGGGTGAGTGTGATAGCAAGGGACCGGGCCCCAGCGGGAGGCAGCCCTGGTGGGGGGGAAAGCGAGGAGGGAGCAGGGGGTGGCCTGGAGGTCAGGGAGTAGTGGACACACAGTTCTCTCTGGCCGAGAGAGAGGAATGGTGTTTGGGTTAGCTAAAATGCAAATGTCTATTTGACAAGCTGTATCCCATCTAGACATGACCAGGGGGAGGAATTCCAGAGGTATGCAGGCTTCCTTTGCCTACCAGACAGGTTGGTCGGGTCTGGGCTGGGGGACAGTGTTGGGGCTGCGGGGACAGTGTGATGACTGGGAAGAGAATGGTCTGGCCGAGGGACAGTGTGGGGGCTGGGGGGAGAATGGTCTGGGCTGAGGGACAGCGTGGGGGTTGGGGGTAGAATGGTCTGGGCTGAGGGACATGCTGCGGCAGGCAGCCAGGAGCCCTGTACCTGCAGATCCAAACATCCCCCGCTGAGCCTCGCAGCTGCCCCTTAAAAGGTCCCGACCGACGAGGTCCTGCCATACACACAAACTCAGCCGCGACCAACGCTGCCCAAACTCTTCCCTGGAACCCTCCCCCTCAGTGTGTTAGTAGTAAGCGGCTGTCTCTACAGACTGTCTCAGCTGTACTCTACAAAGCACTGAAGAGAATACTGCATATATCATCTAGCTGATTCTGAAAAAAACTAGTTTTGTAATTTGAGTTGTTGAGGCCTTTACTGCCAGCTTCTTTTTCTTTTGTTGCCACAGTTGACTGAGTTCAATAGTTGCAATATGAGATTTCTTGTGAATATGGAAGAAACTAGATGCTGTCTCAAATCGGCAGTCCCGTTTTTAGTTACATCTCTAGTAAATGAAGGGTTTGAGTGAACAGCTGTGTGCGTGAGTAATGAGGTGTGGGAAAGATGGTAATCTAGCTGGACAGCGCGAGATGATCAGCTTGTGGTTTGTTCCTTATCACACCTCACTGTGTTTCTATAGCTGTTTGTACACCTGATTTGGTCTTTCACACTGTACATGTCTGTGTCATCATCAAAAACCTCGGAAATAAAACTGGAAGAAATATCATGTTTATCTACAGACTGAAAAACACATTGAAATGTAAGTACTTTCTTTTTCACTGGGAATTGCAAAATAACAATAAAATAAAGGAATCTTACCTGTTTGAAATAAACGGAATTAATTCATAAGCATATTTATTTAGACATGAATTTGAACAGATTCTTACAAATATTGTACAGAACATCAAATTACATAAGACAGAATGCTGAGGATTTATCTTCAGGAGAAAGGCAGTTGTCCGTCGGGGTAGAAACTCACTGACCACAAAACCCAGTTACATTTGAAGTGAAAGCTGTGTTATATATTTGGCTTGTGGAACAGTTCGATCACTTTCCGGCAAGTAGCCTGATACAGTCAACCATGGGTTCCAGTTTTGCCTGCCCTTGTCCATTACAACCCTCCTTACCACACCCCTTTTAGTTCCACCGTGGCTCATCTGAGTCCTTACCGACTGTCTAGGTGTCTGTCTCATGCAGAGAGGGTTGTGGTTCTTAAGTTTCAGGTTTATCAGTCTGCATATGCAGACGTTCTCAGGTAAAGAAAAGATGAGAGCAATGTTATTTTTTGTGTTTCTTTTTCTTCTCTCTTTTCAAGTCTTTGAGAGATCATGGAATGGAGAAGTGTTGAATGTTTTTTAGAGGGTGATTATTCTCGATCTCCTCGGAGTCCGGGCATGCTTCCATTGTCCAAGAAGTTCCACAGTCTCTTTCGATCCAAAAATGATTACCTCGTCAGAAACTACACTTAGCATCTCAGTTCAGATTTTTTTTTGGGGGGGGGGCGTATAATTAAATACAGATTTTGATTTATGTACACCTTTAAGAATGTCACGTTTCTTGTCCACAGTTCTGGTTCATATGCTGTGCTCATCAAGTCAGTTTCTTCCCTCTGTCGTCCTCCAGATATTAACTTCTTAGAGCAGTTTTCCTGTCTCTGTCTTTGCTCTGAAAGAAAGATAAATAAAAGTTAACATTTTGTAGTAGTCTATTAATAGTAAAAATGCTAAACACTTTGTGAAAATACATTTCCAAGATGGATTCTATCCCAATCTTGACTATTTTACAATGCACCTTATTGATGAGGTAGCGTAAGTAAAGGAAAATAAAATTGTTTATGTCTGACATTAACCCTTTGACAGGCGCGAGCAGTGCACTCACTCAGACTGGCCTAGTTCTATTCTTCTAACCCACTGGTCCAACCTGCAGTGGAGGCTGCCTGTAGGCCTTTGTGGACGGGGGATGTGTGAAGGCTGTGTGGACTGGGGAGGTATGATGTTGACTGGTCTGGGGCTTGTGGGCCGTAGCATGGCCATGGGGGAGGCTCATGTTTTCTCCTCTCACCATACACTGAGTGGCAGAACTAGCATTAGGACACCTGGCTCACATTGTGCTCCCTACGGATTAACCCAGAGACCGGGAGACCAGGCCATGGAATGCCATCGTTTCCACGGCTACGTCTGACGTAGGCAGGCCCAGGCGCTCTGTCAAAACACTCGTCTCCAATTGATGAGGTCAGACAGTCTCTTTTGAAAACTGGCCAGGAACTTTTTATTTTCTTTGGTTTATTGTTTTTGTTCAGTGCCACTTTAAAGTCACATTCGTCAGCTCCAGGGATCACTTACACCCGACTAATAGGATTTTTGTTTAACATTTGTTTTTCATATCCTGTATAACACATTGTAAAGATGTATAGGGCTAATTCCGCAGCAGCTGAAACCAAATGTGAAGGCTTTTTTGATTGAACTCACACCTTTTTTCTTTTCTTTTTAAAGCTTCCACCACTTGCTTATACAGCATCTAATTACATGGGAAGGCTTTGTTGTTTTTATAAACATATCACAACATATTACATTTCCACAGACACAGAAGCCGATCTGTGTTTTTATAAACATATCACAACATATTACATTTCGACAGACACAGAAGCCGATCTGTGTTTTTATTCTCTCCTCAGGCTTCATTCTTTAGGCAAATATTTGGTTTGGTTTCGGCCGGACAGGTAACGTTGGCAGATTGGTTCAAGATTACAATGGAGGCACTTGTCAGCTTTGTGTGTTTTGTGTGTGCGCGCAGGGGTGCGTGGATTTTCAGACGTAACTTGAGCCCTAACGGACGATTCATCTGTTTGGGTTATTAAATGCAGCCCGCTTTCCTTCTGGTCATCCTAACTATTCTGAGCGTGGGTTCTTTACACCCTGTTTTGTCTGTGGACAAAAGTTGGACACGATATTACATATTCTAGAATAACTTGTTAAAAAGGTGTTTGTAGGTGTGAAGTGAAAAATGTGTAGGTTTTTAATCACATGGTTAAGGCTTATTTTACAGTTGGACAATAGTATTTTAGATTAAAATGAAATATTAAGTTACAACAATATTCAACTAAGTGTTATTTTTAATTCTAGCTTGCTTCTCAGCCTGCTGTTAGTTCACACTGGGTAATTTCATAATGTGTTACATGTTCACACTGATAGACTCCTGTTGCAGGGAAAAGCTTTAGTAACTTCCGTATGGCTGTAATGAAGGAACTCGAGATAATTACAGAAAACATGAGCCATGTGGCTGCTTGGCTAGTGCACAGCTGTGGCTGCTAGGCTAGTGCACAGCTTTGGGACTGGCCTCTGAGGCTGTCTATACTCAATTAATAATCTGTCGGGTTAACCCCAGCACCAGTACACAGAGGAAGCTCGCCAAGTTCTTTTCCCTGTTCCCCTAGAAACGGCTGCTGCACACGTACTGCCCATTTGACCAGGGGTTGTCTGCTCCTGTGTGTCCTGTTATGCAATCCCCCTGCCATCCTTCATATCCCCTGTCTTCACCTGCTACAGCTATTAGGGAGAAAGAATGCTCCCTTCCTAATGGACTGTGCTGCGCAGCCCCCAACGAAAGAGGGAGCTGGTGGGGGGTGTGGAACCTCAAATTTGGTAAATTTTTGTCCTGCTCTGTCTTATGTCATTATTATGGGGCTTTAGTTGAAGTGCACTTTTACACAATTTATTTGCTGTCAATAGAAATGTAAAACGTTTCATGATGGTGGGTGTGTGTGGGGGGGTGTATGTGCATGCACGAGATGTCTAGCTTGACTATGTTACATAGAACAATATTTATTCCACTCCAAGCAAGGTAGAGCTGTGCCAGATGGATACAATTTTGGAATGGAAAATGTGATAAGATCACACACTTACCAACACATACACACATCTGTAAGCAAATCATTTCTGTGTGTGTGTCCACATAAATTGGCCTCTGACTTCAGTGGCAGGAAAAAGCTTGAAATACAATAAAGCGAATTCAGAGTGAAATGATGGTCTCTCTCTGATGTAAAATGTTTGATCTGACTACTGATCCAATGAGTACTAGGCTAGAAAAGAGCACTTTGATTGGTTGATTGAGTCCAACACAAGTACTAAACTGGTGATATCATAACAGTATGCTAATTGATCAATGAAGCATTTGATCATCTTTCCTACTCTTCAAGATGCTTGTGAACGTTCCAGATCGCACAACTCTCCTGTGTTCGACAGTACCTCAATGTGTTTCCTTTTTATTTTCCTCTTTCTTTAGCAACAATAAAGCAATGAGTCTTGGCCGAGCAATGCTTTTCACGGAGTAATGAGAGCTTAGTATGGGTAAAGAGAGCAGTGCGGTTTGGAGTGGGTCGCTTCGCCTCTTAAAGCCTCGACTACAAAGCCGAAGCCCAATCTGTTTCGAATATCGGCCCTGCTCAGGCCTCCTATAGACAGGCCTTTAATTCAGGAGAAAAAAACTTAAACAGCCATTATCTCATTTGCTGGTTTAGTCTGCCTTGCTAAAATCAATGAAATGGATGAATAGGATTGCTTCCAGTCGGGCGAATGTCCATTAGTCTCTTTTTATTGTTATTAATTGTATGACTCCTGCATCTCTGTTTCCTTCATGGTCTTTTAAAGAGCTGCTTTGTAGCAGTGACTACGTCTACGAAACATTACTAATAGGCGTTTACTTGAATTAGTTGTTGATTTTATGCATTATACGCTCCTTGGTGATGCTGTAACAAGGTTGATCCCGACGTTGTTCATGGTGCGCATAGCTTTCTCTTAGATTTGTCCAGAGGTCAGGAGTTGTGACTCTCCAGGACATGTTAATATATTAATGATGGCAGTGTAACACGTCTACTGTGCAGCTCTGTTGTCTGCTATTGAACATCTCTAGTGATGGTGTGTGTTGTCCAGAATGAGAGTCATTATATCGTATTCATGATTTATTTAGGAAGCCAGAGGTCTGAGATGCAGCGAGGCAGGTTGTGTGTGTGTGTGTGTGTGTGTGTGTGTGTGTGGTTGACGGTGTTATTAATTGGAGACCTAGGAAGAGCCTTAGGTCAACACAGGATGCATGTGTAAATCGCTCAGGATGGCTCATTGACAGATTGGGGAATAGAGCAGATGTTCCCAGAATGCTTTCGATCAGAGCACGGAGACGTGGGTAGCTGTTTTTACGTCTTGGTATTGGTGTCGTGGTACGTCTTGGTATTGGAGTCGTGGTACGTCTTGGTATTGGAGTCGTGGTACGTCTTGGTATTGGAGTCGTGGTACGTCTTGGTATTGGAGTCGTGGTACGTCTTGGTATTGGAGTCGTGGTACGTCTTGGTATTGGAGTCGTGGTACGTCTTGGTATCGGAGTCGTGGTACGTCTTGGTATCGGAGTCGTGGTACGTCTTGGTATCGGAGTCGTGGTACGTCTTGGTATCGGAGTCGTGGTACGTCTTGGTATCGGAGTCGTGGTACGTCTTGGTATCGGAGTCGTGGTACGTCTTGGTATCGGAGTCGTGGTACGTCTTGGTATCGGAGTCGTGGTACGTCTTGGTATCGGAGTCGTGGTACGTCTTGGTATCGGAGTCGTGGTACGTCTTGGTATCGGAGTCGTGGTACGTCTTGGTATCGGAGTCGTGGTACGTCTTGGTATCGGAGTCGTGGTACGTCTTGGTATCGGAGTCGTGGTACGTCTTGGTATCGGAGTCGTGGTACGTCTTGGTATCGGAGTCGTGGTACGTCTTGGTATCGGAGTCGTGGTACGTCTTGGTATCGGAGTCGTGGTACGTCTTGGTATCGGAGTCGTGGTACGTCTTGGTATCGTGGTACGTCTTGGTATCGTGGTACGTCTTGGTATCGTGGTACGTCTTGGTATCGTGGTACGTCTTGGTATCGTGGTACGTCTTGGTATCGTGGTACGTCTTGGTATCGTGGTACGTCTTGGTATCGTGGTACGTCTTGGTATCGTGGTACGTCTTGGTATCGTGGTACGTCTTGGTATCGTGGTACGTCTTGGTATCGTGGTACGTCTTGGTATCGTGGTACGTCTTGGTATCGTGGTACGTCTTGGTATCGTGGTACGTCTTGGTATCGTGGTACGTCTTGGTATCGTGGTACGTCTTGGTATCGTGGTACGTCTTGGTATCGTGGTACGTCTTGGTATCGTGGTACGTCTTGGTATTGGAGTCGTGGTACGTCTTGGTATTGGAGTCGTGGTACGTCTTGGTATTGGAGTCGTGGTACGTCTTGGTATTGGAGTCGTGGTATTGGAGTCGTGGTACGTCTTGGTATTGTGTTGTTTGCTCCACTAGGAGTTAAAAGGAGTAAGTCCAGTAAGTCATTTTAGAGTTTAATCACTTAAAACGCATTCCGTTCTGTATACATTGTTGACTCCAGGCTTTTTCCTTTCCTCTGTGCTTTTTTTCAATGAAATTAATTTTGGACAGTCTTCATGTTTTCTGGGGGTATAATACATATTGTGGTGGTGAAATATAGTACCTAACCGAAAATGTCCCAGTGTCATGGTTGACTCTTAATTGTTAAGAGCATGTGGTATATTCCAAGTTTGAAAGCTGCCTTGCTCTTGTGAGTTGAAATGACAGTTTCCCCATCTCTGTTTTTTGTTTTTGTTGTATTTCACATGGCTGGAGCATGATTTACACTTTTATTTTTAATGCGGCGTGGTGTTGGCTTTATGAGCCAGAGTCTGCCCAGGCGTGTGCTGAGGAAGAGCAGAGGACGAGGAGAGAGCGAGAGAAGGATAGATGACGTGTTTGTATCTGGAGTGACACTTCCTTGTTTAGGCTATTTTCTGTTGGCCCACGATTCAGTTGGTCCCTAACTTCTCAGACCAATTAGACAATGGGAAGTGCTACTGAATACAGGAAGCAAATTGAGACATCTGAGAAAATGATCTCTGAGAGTTGGGGATTTGGGTCTTACTACTGAGAGGTTTAGTTGAAGCTGGACTACTGTGCATCCTTATCTGTCGCTGTGTCTCTGTCTGAGCACTGAGGGGCTGCTCTCTTACCCTACAGTACAGCGGAGTGCATAGGATTCCCTTTATTCACCTCGCAAGAACAGATGATCCTAAATACAGAAGGGAATAATAGATGTAGTTTTCTTGTCTAAGTGTAGCGTAAGTTTGAAGCTTTTCAATCTTTTATTTGAAATCACTTAGGCTCTAAGAATCATATAGCAAGGAGCCTCCCAGCATGGTACTTTCTAAACAAAACGCCTTCTAATTGGATAATGCTTTACTTTAGTGCAAGGTTTCTGAATCTCTGTCGTGGGGCCCACCCTGGGTGCACGGTTTGGTTTTTGTCCTAGCACTACACAGCTGATTCCAATAACCAACTCATCATCAAGCTTTCATTATTGGAATCAGCTGTGTAGTGCTAGGACAAAAACCAAAACGTGCACCCAGGGTGGGCCCCACGACCGAGTTTGGGAAACCCTGCTTTAGTGGTTGGAGTCATGGTGTTTTGTATCCTACTTGTGGCACAATGGCATATGCATGGTGTGGACGGATGGGACAGACTAACTCACCATTTTCCTTTGGTTGCTGAGGCAGAATGTGCAGATCTGTTTAGGCTGGGAGTTCTCTGCGTCGTGGGCCGGGGATCCATGCTGATGTAAATAGTGGGCAGAGGAGGTCGCTCCAGCATGGCATGGCTGCCCGTCCCCGCATGTCTCCCCGACCAGCAGCACATTGCCCAGGTGGGAGATGTAGCTGGACGCCAGCCGCAGCGTCTCGATCTTGGACAGCTTCCTGTCGGCTGGCTCGGTGGGGATGAGGGTCCGCAGGGCGGTGAAGGCCGTGTTCACGCTGTTGGTGCGGTCCCGTTCTCGCGCGTTGGCTGCGTTGCGCTGCCGCGGCAGCCCAGTCGTTGGAGAGATGGAGCCGTCCTGCGTGAGCAACATCTGAGGCGGGAGCTGACCCCCTCCCAGACGCCCTGCTCCAGCACTGCCCGGCTTCCGTTTGCGGCCCCCGACTTTGATGTCATAGCCTCTGGCGTCCAGCCTAAAGGAGCGGTCGTCCGAGCCCGAGCTCTCGCTTCCATTCTCTTCGTCCTCGGACAACATGGAGATGTCTGAGTATAGGTACCGGTTGGGCGCCGGCCGCACCATGGCGAAGGACATGGTCACTGTGCTCTGCAGTTCCAACAGTCAACTAGCTCTATCTCTACTCGGGGCTTTGTTTACTACTGTGACACCTAGACATGCATGGATAGTTCAATGATCACACGGGGAAAAAAGTAACAAGTGTTACCTCAGTATCTCTCTAAATCCTTTGACTCCGATGCACTCCAGTCCAGTATGGCGTGGCTCCTCTGTCATTAAAGTCCCATGTGGAGTTTTAACTTTCCTTTCTCTAGGTGAGAAACCAAATGGAGGAATGTCAGGTCCCACTGTGTTTCTCAGATCCTCTCAGGATACTGTTTGTCTCTCGTTCTCTTTCTTGCTCTCTCCTCTCAGATCCACGTCTGCGTGGCTCCCTCTAGCTCGGCTCCACGTCTGTCCCTTGCACGTTCTCTCTCTCTTTTACACTCTCTCCCAGTGCTCAGATCCACATGTGGTTTCTGTCTGAGAGGTTCGGTATGGTTAGGCTTTATAGCCAGTGGGAGTGTCTGGTGCTACCCCCCTCTCCCTCCTTCCCTTCTTTTCTCCCTCTCTCCCTCCTTCACTCTGTATGCAAATGTCCCAGCTGGCTGTGGGAGCTTGGGGGGGGGGGAGGGATTCCAGCACAGTGTGGATCTACTATCTGCTATTATCTGCTTCCATATTTAATCAGACTCGGGAAAAGCCATGGAAAGAAGCTTCCGGAAACCATTGTGTGAAAGAGGGAGTCTTTTGTTGAAGACCGGCTGCTCTGGGCGCTCTCTAATACTGATTAATTGTGTGTAAACTGGACGCACACAAACACTACGGGCGGCCCATAAAACTCCTGCAAAGTTAAAGACCGATTTAAATGTCAGCGGTTCAAAATGGGGAACCCTGTTTCTCATCTTTTTATTTTTCCAAATGTGTGGCATAACCCCTAACTTAACCCCAGTGCAGTCAAGCTGGGAGGTGAAGGCTCTTACTTAGCTAGAAAATGTAACATCATCCCACTCTTTCTCATCAGTGTTTCCCACCCAATGACAGAGTGTGATTCTTCAGAGGTTTACTTGGGGAGTTTAGGACTAACCCCCACAACAAGACTGATGCTGTCATGGTGTCTACATTGGTTCCATCACTCTGGGGAGTGAGTTGTCTTTCACTTTTGTGTTCCTCCTTTAACCCAGACTGGATCCATTTAGTCATGCTGCTTGAACCAAAAAGAAACTACATGTGGTGCAGAGGGACTATACGTCAGGTAGCTTAGCACACCTGTTTGTCACTGAATCATCCTGTGGCAGAAAGACAAATGGAAGAACCGTTCTCAAGACTCCGTTAGGTTTGACAATCCAGTGTATGACAGATGTTGGCCTTACTGTTTGTTATTGGATGTTGACGCATCAACGACGCTTGATGTTTCCACATTACGGAAAGCGACTTGATCTCCCTTAAGTCAATTCTTAATGTTCAGGAAGCCCCAGAGATTGTTTCTGTTGACGGTCATATATGTTCTCTTTGCCTGACACCAGACGGGCATTAAACAGATTGTTCTTCTAGCATGAAGATGGTCAATTACTCAGTGCTGTACGTAACGCTTACATACAGACTGGCACAGCGTGTGAGGGTTGACAGGGTAATTCTCATAGGGTTAGAAAATGTTTGTTACCAAACATTAACTTTGGATGTGCCCAATATTTTCTAACTCTTTCACAGAGGTTTTGTCAAAATGCTTTTAATTGGTTGAAAGAATATTAAACTCATTTGACTGGCCAGGTACAATTTACCTATGAAGTCATTCAAGTGACAAACCAAATATTCTAATCTCGACTGAAAATTCTAAAATGTGTGACCAGTCCTCTATTCCACTAATAATACTTATAATTCATCATCTTTATACCGGTACGTCAGATCATTTAATGATGTGGTCGTCTATTGGTGCCTCCCTGGTTTGAACCGATGGAGCCTGTAACGGTAGCCTCTTCCTAATGATGTGACTCGGAGTCTAACAGGCCCATAGAGTACAGGCCGTTTCCAGGAAGGATGAGGACATGGAACTCCTGTCTATTTCTCTTGTCATCTTCTCCATTAGTTAGATTTGGGACTGGAGTACCGTCCCATAATGGTTGGTCTCCTACTAAGCGTACAATATAGCCCACCAGTAAATAACCATCCATTTTAAATATTACTTTTTATAAATGTGATTAGGTTTAGTTAAGATGACACAAAATAGCCTTATTAGCATTTTGGCTAATTTTATAGTTAATTGTTTTCTCAATGTCACTGGTAAGTGAACTTGTCTTAACAAGGTTGGGACATAAAATTGCATATTTAAAGCTTTCGCATTCTTATGCACTCATAAATTCTTTCAGAGATCTTATCTATTTTAATAGATGGAAGGAAAAGTCGTTGATTCTTTATTAAAAAGGAAATGGGATGTTTGGATTTGTTTTATTTGCAGCATTAACTCATTAGTGAGCTTATAAATGCAACGGTAGTGAAATAATGTTTTCCTCCAGTCAAAACATGTCCTCCGATGTTTCTTCTTCCAAATACACTTTTCCTCTTATTCTTTCTCGGTCGAAGCAATTGGAATAAAATCTTGAGTTGTCTGATTTCGTTTTTATTTCCTTGTGAAACCAATTTTGAAGTAGGATGGATTTAACAGTCGGTGTTTTATAATGCTCTAAGCAGACCAAGTATACATTTGCCCTCAACGGCTGAGATGCACTCATTAGTCTTATTCCATATAGATATGTGTAAGTCAAAGACACTTGAGGTATTTGTATTGCCTTATTTGTCCTTTCTCACTCCATGCAATGGATTTCATTGACAGCGACATGTTGGACAGTGGGTCCCCAAACAAGCAAGGCTGTTTCGCCTCAGTTTTGTACACACATTTTTCAGTGCTAAATGTTTGATTATTTTTACAGTAAAGAGAGATGGATACCATTTATTCAGAATGCTGAATGCATCTATTAATCCTCTTGATGGATTCCGTGTTTGGATATGGCAGTAGATGAACTAGGCTGCATCAGGTCAAATGCATCTGGTCTCACTACAGACAACTGTACTATATGATTCATGACTAACTAAGTTCAGAAGTTTCTCTTTTGAAATACAATCCATGATCTCTTTTTAGGGTTGAGCTAATGCCCACCTTTCCTCGCTATTACAGACAGCAGGCCATTTCTCTGGCAGCAGTTAATTAACAATGGAAGGAATCGGCTCATAACATGACAGCATTCATTAAGAGGTTCCTCTTCTTCAGATGTCTCGTTTTGTTACCTCATAAATGCTGACATGGAGAGTAACAGATGACGATGCTTGTTATCTTCCTGTCAGAGCGGCCAGCCCACTCCTTCCTCCCACCTTATAGGGGAAATGCATCCAGTCTGCCATCTGACAGTCATTAGCTCCTTCTAACTTCCACGGTGCGACATCTAATCCAGTTCCCCATCTGTGGAAAGCACTTTCTCAACCTCCTCTTCCCTCCCTCTATCCAGACACCAGCACCCTTGCGTGGGTTTGTCTCAGGCCAGAGTCCTGTTAAGTCTGATACCACTCCCACTGTCCCCCGTGCCTGACCACAAACGGCCAATCAGAGGAGGCTTAGACTAGTCCAGGCCGGTGGGATAAGCTCTCGCTCTCTCCCGCTTCCTCGCTCTCTCCCGCTTCCTCGCTCTCTCCCGCTTCCTCGCTCTCTCCCGCTTCCTCGCTCTCTCCCGCTTCCTCGCTCTCTCCCGCTTCCTCGCTCTCTCCCGCTTCCTCGCTCTCTCCCGCTTCCTCGCTCTCTCCCGCTTCCTCGCTCTCTCCCGCTTCCTCGCTCTCTCCCGCTTCCTCGCTCTCTCCCGCTTCCTCGCTCTCTCCCGCTTCCTCGCTCTCTCCCGCTTCCTCGCTCTCTCCCGCTTCCTCGCTCTCTCCCGCTTCCTCGCTCTCTCCCGCTTCCTCGCTCTCTCCCGCTTCCTCGCTCTCTCCCGCTTCCTCGCTCTCTCCCGCTTCCTCGCTCTCTCCCGCTTCCTCGCTCGCTCCCGCTTCCTCGCTCGCTCCCGCTTCCTCGCTCGCTCCCGCTTCCTCGCTCGCTCTCTCGCTTACTCTCTCGCTCACTCTCTCGCGCTCGCTCACTCTCTCGCTCGCTCGCCCTCTCTCGCTCGCTCGCCCTCTCTCGCTCGCTCGCCCTCTCTCGCTCGCTCGCCCTCTCTCGCTCGCTCGCGCTCTCTCGCTCGCTCGCGCTCTCTCGCTCGCTCGCGCTCTCTCGCTCGCTCGCGCTCTCTCGCTCGCTCGCGCTCGCCCTCTCTCGCTCGCCCTCTCTCGCTCGCCCTCTCTCGCTCGCCCTCTCTCGCTCGCTCGCCCTCTCTCGCTCGCCCTCTCTCGCTCGCCCTCTCTCGCTCGCTCGCCCTCTCTCGCTCGCTCGCCCTCTCTCGCTCGCCCTCTCTCGCTCGCCCTCTCTCGCTCGCCCTCTCTCGCTCGCCCTCTCTCGCTCGCCCTCTCTCGCTCGCCCTCTCTCGCTCGCCCTCTCTCGCTCGCCCTCTCTCGCTCGCCCTCTCTCGCTCGCCCTCTCTCGCTCGCCCTCTCTCGCTCGCCCTCTCTCGCTCGCCCTCTCTCGCTCGCCCTCTCTCGCCCTCTCTCGCTCGCCCTCTCTCGCTCGCCCTCTCTCGCTCTCTCTCGCTCCCTCGCTCACTCTCGCTCTCTCGCTCTCTCTCGCTCACTCCCTCGCTCTCTCTCGCTCACTCCCTCGCTCTCTCTCGCTCACTCCCTCGCTCTCTCTCGCTCACTCGCTCTCCCTCGCTCGCTCTCCCTCGCTCTCTCTCGCTCGCTCTCTCTCGCTCGCTCTCTCTCGCTCGCTCTCTCTCGCTCGCTCTCTCTCGCTCGCTCTCTCGCTCACTCCCTCGCTCTCTCTCGCTCTCTCTCGCTCACTCCCTCGCTCTCTCTCGCTCACTCCCTCGCTCTCTCTCGCTCACTCCCTCGCTCTCTCTCGCTCCCTCGCTCTCTCTCTCTCTCGCTCGCCCTCTCTCGCTCGCCCTCTCTCGCTCGCCCTCTCTCGCTCGCCCTCTCTCGCTCGCCCTCTCTATTGCTCGCCCTCTCTCGCTCGCCCTCTCTCGCTCGCCCTCTCTCGCTCGCCCTCTCTCGCTCGCCCTCTCTCGCTCGCCCTCTCTCGCTCGCCCTCTCTCGCTCGCCCTCTCTCGCTCGCCCTCTCTCGCTCGCCCTCTCTCGCTCGCCCTCTCTCGCTCGCCCTCTCTCGCTCGCCCTCTCTCGCTCGCCCTCTCTCGCTCGCCCTCGCTCGCTCTCGCTCTCTCTCGCTCTCTCTCGCTCTCTCTCGCTCTCTCTCGCTCTCTCTCGCTCTCTCTCGCTCTCTCTCGCTCTCTCTCGCTCTCTCTCGCTCTCTCTCGCTCTCTCTCGCTCTCTCTCGCTCTCTCTCGCTCTCTCTCGCTCTCTCTCGCTCTCTCTCGCTCTCTCTCGCTCTCTCGCTCTCTCTCGCTCTCTCTCGCTCTCTCGCTCTCTCTCGCTCTCTCGCTCGCTCTCTCTCGCTCTCTCTCGCTCACTCCCTCGCTCTCTCTCTCTCGCTCACTCCCTCGCTCTCTCTCGCTCCCTCGCTCTCTCTCGCTCCCTCGCTCTCTCTCGCTCCCTCGCTCTCTCTCGCTCCCTCGCTCTCTCTCGCTCCCTCGCTCTCTCTCGCTCTCTCTCGCTCTCTCTCGCTCTCTCTCGCTCTCTCTCGCTCTCTCTCGCTCTCCCTCGCTCTCTCTCGCTCGCTCCCTCGCTCTCTCTCGCTCGCTCCCTCGCTCTCTCTCGCTCGCTCCCTCGCTCTCTCTCGCTCGCTCCCTCGCTCTCTCTCGCTCTCGCTCCCTCGCTCTCTCTCGCTCTCGCTCACTCGCTCGCTCTCTCTCGCTCGCTCCCTCGCTCTCTCTCGCTCGCTCCCTCGCTCCCTCGCGTGATCTGTCTCTCGCTCCCTCGCGTGATCTGTCTCTCGCTCCCTCGCGTGATCTGTCTCTCGCTCCCTCGCGTGATCTGTCTCTCGCTCCCTCGCGTGATCTGTCTCTCGCTCCCTCGCGTGATCTGTCTCTCGCTCCCTCGCGTGATCTGTCTCTCGCTCCCTCGCGTGATCTGTCTCTCGCTCCCTCGCGTGATCTGTCTCTCGCTCCCTCGCGTGATCTGTCTCTCGCTCCCTCGCGTGATCTGTCTCTCGCTCCCTCGCGTGATCTGTCTCTCGCTCCCTCGCGTGATCTGTCTCTCGCTCCCTCGCGTGATCTGTCTCTCGCTCCCTCGCGTGATCTGTCTCTCGCTCCCTCGCGTGATCTGTCTCTCGCTCCCTCGCGTGATCTGTCTCTCGCTCCCTCGCGTGATCTGTCTCTCGCTCCCTCGCGTGATCTGTCTCTCGCTCCCTCGCGTGATCTGTCTCTCGCTCCCTCGCGTGATCTGTCTCTCGCTCCCTCGCGTGATCTGTCTCTCGCTCCCTCGCGTGATCTGTCTCTCGCTCCCTCGCGTGATCTGTCTCTCGCTCCCTCGCGTGATCTGTCTCTCGCTCCCTCGCGTGATCTGTCTCTCGCTCCCTCGCGTGATCTGTCTCTCGCTCCCTCGCGTGATCTGTCTCTCGCTCCCTCGCGTGATCTGTCTCTCGCTCCCTCGCGTGATCTGTCTCTCGCTCCCTCGCGTGATCTGTCTCTCGCTCACTCTCTCTCTCTCTCTCCCTCGCGCTCTCTCTCTCGCTCTCTCCCTCGCGCTCTCTCTCTCGCGCTCGCTCTCTCGCTCTCTCCCTCGCGCTCTCTCTCTCGCGCTCTCTCTCTCGCGCTCTCTCCCTCGCGCTGTCTGGTCTGTCTGTCATGTGGACCTGGGGGTGTTTCTGGTCTGGACGGGCCGTAGCTCAGGAGCTGAGAAATGCTCAGGCTCAGTACTGCTCCTAATGCAACCCAGACGACATAGCGGCGAGAGCAGCTGCGCTTATAAAACAAAGTACAGAGTGGGATGGTGGAGAACCTGTTAGGCTCACAACAAACCATGACTTAAATTAATTTATTCAATGGGGATGAGGTAAGTTTAATCCCCCCCCGAAAAAGAGCAAAAAATGCAATTAGCTTGGACCTTTTGTTCTTGAGTTCGAAATTGCTCTCTCCGGCTTTTCCGTCGTTAAAGTGTTCCTTTCTTACCCTTTTCCTTTTTTTTATGGCGTGTTTTCTCTCGGGTACATTTACAATGCATTAAGCATATAAACAGGCTGGAAATACAAAAGGAACCGGAGCAATACTGCTCAGTTCTGTCGGTTCAGGAGTCTAATAATAATAAGAGGGAGAGCTGGAGAAGGGGACCACATTTGGCCCTGATCATCTGGGTGTGTTTTGTCCAGTCACCCATGGAACACTGTGACAGTTTTGGTCAGTTATTTTTAATCTAAAACCTGAGGCTTTGGCTGGTTTTGAGAACCCCAACCTTTTAATGTTTTTAGATCTCAGAAATGAATTTTCTCACAGGAAGTACATTCATTCAATTAATTAATTTATCTGCAAAATTTCTTGTGGAGCTCTCAAGAGCAGTAGTGGTGGTGCGTGGGTAAAATCACAGGGGAAGCCAATCCAGGGGGAAAAAGCCATATTACAACCTGTGTTTTGATAATTGCGTTGTTTGTTCTATAACCTGTTAGTTCATATGCCTTGACACCATTATATATAGGCTTAAGGCCGAGACAATAAGAAGACAGAATAAATTCAGCCACACCTTTGTTTCATCACAAAACCAGAGAGCAACATCTGTCCGGTGAAGTCCACAAAACATATTACATGTACCAAACAGTTACATGACCTACAGCATGGTCAAGGATTTAGTACCACAGAGTTACTGCAAGTCACAAAGAAAAACAGGAGCTGCCTCCACTCTTCCAGCACCATTTCAACATCTCAACATCATCTAATCACCTCTGCTTAGTCTAATACAGTGACAACTAAAAGATACAAAAAACGATTTAGTTCAACCAACGTAAGCTATATATGATGTGGCTGTCCATGGTACGTGTGTGTGTCACCCTACTTGTATAGAAACGCCAAAGCCATCCTTCTCTTTCATGTTGCCTAAACGGTATATGACTCTGTCATACAGCTAGTTAACATTAGCATACTACATCTAGCTACATGTTTAACTTCCGTCCTTTCCGGACAGGGGCACAATGTATGAATTTATGGTTGGATCAGAATCGCTGTTATAATCATTGGTCAGTACGGAGAATGAAGTAAAACCACAAGGCCAAATCGCTATCTCCATCCATGGCTAATTTAGGAAAGGGAGGGTTTTAGCTAGCTATCTAGCCACCGGAGGACAGCAACCCAACAAGATGCAACAATTATTCTTTTTTTAACTTTCAATAATGACGTTTGGCTTGTGATGTGATTGGTTTGAAGCCAGTTTCGCTTCCCTTGAAACTTTTTTTGGGTGGGCCAGACCGTTCGCAGCAGAGCTCACTCAGTTTAGTTCAACGCGGATTGGCTATTATTATTATTTTTTAATTATCAAGGGAGGCCAAATGCTCGCTGGCTTCCCTTGCATTCAATGCTACGGGGGCAAGAATGCCGTACTCTTTCTGACCAGACAGCATGAGATAGAAACCCTACACATACTGAGACAGAGGGTGCTGTTTTATTGCTTTCTCTGGTGAGATCCATTTAGCAGCCTCTTGCAAATTGAAAGACATTTATGAAACACAATTTCTTGGTTAATGTTTTAGGTAGCCTAGCTTCCCTTGACAGCCATGAATACATGCCGCTGCTCAAGAGTTAATTGAAACAAACACGCAAAGCTCAGCCAAATGGCTGTCATGGATTAGTCATTAAAAACTCCCTATCGTCTTTTGGGAGATGATTCCCCCCAGTGATTCCTGTAGCCTCACTGTTCTTCTGTCCAAACTGCAGCATAATATCTCTTACCAGAAGGATATTGCTTGCTGCAAGCACCACACCCTTAAATGGACCTGAAGTAATAGTAATGTGACAATCTTTTCGGGCCCGTGTTGATTTTCACATTATTCATGCAGGCTTCTTGGGTTTTGGATATTATTCCATGGTCATTTTCCAATTTCATTTTTCCACCAGGCTGTTAGTGGTGGCTGTAAGAGGCAACTCTAATGGGCTGCGTGCTGCTGCCACTCATGGAAGCCACACACATGCTTGCTCTCACACACACGCGCTTTCTCACTCGGCGCTCACACAACACACGCTATATAATACACAGACACACACACTATAGCATGTGTTTGCGCACATTCTTTCAGCAGGCGCATATTCTGTTTTGGATTGGCTGAGTGGAAAAGTAGGGGTGGCTGGATTCCTTTAGTGGGGTAAAGATTACTGGGATTATAAATGATCCCATTAGAGGGAAATGCAAACCTACATTTGTGGAGAGAGGGAGGAGGCTGAGGCAGGCTGCTGCGTCTGCACATGGCACGTCACTCACATGCCTGTGCCCAGTAAGTGTATCTATACAGTGAGGAATAGGCTTCAGAAAGCATCCGTCTAAAGTAGCCTGGCTCCAACTGCTACTCACTTAAGTCACTTAAGTCTAAGCTTTTCCATTGCTTTCTAGTCCAGTAGTAGGCTTCATCTGTGTCCGTGCCCAAAACCAGCCATGTCTCCAAGTAGCCGAGTAGCCTAAACCCGCTTGAAGCAATGCATTTCCATAGACATCTGCTGACATCAAGAGGAACTGCCCAAACCAACCAGTCTGGTAGTGCCAGTATAATTAGGCTGACTTCACTTCAGCAAACGTTTGCTAAAACTTTTCATACTTAGAAGCTCTGCACTCTGCGTATTCCTATTTACTACAGTATCATTTCCCACAATAAATAGTTGAAAGTAGCACCCACAGATTCATTTCACTTGTTCTTGTGAATAAGATGCCAAGCAAGCAAAGCAATTTTCGAAGTTGAAACCCTCTCACTAGTTACGCTCTAATGCATCCATTCCCTACTCAAAGTTGCTCATACAGGGCTTTCTTTATATTACGGACACTGCAGTCAGTAAAAACTAGCGTGTGTGACTGTGCAGCCTAGGCTACTGGCTGTTATTCACAATAGGCAATACAAATGAAAATGCAACATGGCCATGACAGCCTCAGATGTTGGTTGTTAAGCATATTAATGACAGAACACACAGGCAGATGAGGAGACACCAACACGTGGAGATGGTATTCAAGGCCAGTCCAGTTTATCCCCAACACTTGGATAATATGGTAACAAACATGGTGGGGACGGACGGTCATGGTTGTCATCAGAAAGCCACAGGAGCCCGGTCGGAAACCTAAAGATGAAGTCCACGATGTCCCCCCTTTTTTTCCTAAAAATAAAAAGGGGACATTTGTGACCATTTGGGGTTGAAGAAAAAAATCATCCCGTCTAATAATTATTATTATTATTTATTTTTTTCTCCCCAAGATGGCGTAGCAGTGTAGACGTGTTTCTTTAGTCCTCTCGTGTACGTTTGTATTTTTTCGTATTTCTTGTATATATTTTAACAATTTTTTTCTAACTCTTTTCGATTTTTTATTCGATTATACCTTCCGGTAACCTACCTCACCCAATGTGATACGGAATCGCTATTATTTTTTAACTTTGGAACACTTTCAAGAACCCCCAGTAGCTAACCAGCTAATCAGCTACAAGCTAATTTAGCCATTTTTTACCGCTGCTAGCAGCTTTTAACTTCTGCACAGACACCAGCCCTGTTATTAGCCTGGATATTACTCACCAATTTACCAGCATCGGACTGTCTCTCGACAACAACGCCGGATTCCTGCCGTAATCCCTGAGCCACCACTTCTGATCCTCACAGCTAGCTTGCAGCTTGCAGCTAGCCACGAAGCTAGCACCAGTTAGCAAACACAATTCTACAATTCACAACCTCTCTTTCGCCATCGCCATCCGGCTTGGATTCTCTGTCGACACGACCACGCCTGGTCTGCAGACGAATACCCCATCCGCTGTGCCCTCAACCGGCCTCCGTCTGAGCAGACCCCCTCCGTCTGAGCAGACCACCCCCCGGGCTACTAACTTTAAACGCCGCGTGCTAGCTTAGTGGAGGCCTCCCTGCTCCAACTACGCCTGCCCCCTGGACACTATGATCACTTGGCTACATAGCTGATGCCTGCTTGACTGTCCATTAATTCACGGTACTCCATTCTGTTTATTTGTGTTTTATCTGTCGGCTCTGTGCTTTAACTCAGGATCTGTGTGTAGTTAATCCGACCCTCTCTGCCTAGTCGTCGCCATTTTTACCTGCTGTTGCTGTGTTAGCTGACTAGCTGCTGTTATCTCACCTGTTGTTTTAGCTAGCTTTCCCAATCAAGACCTGCAATCACTTTATGCCTTATTGTATGTCTCTCTCAAATATCAATATGCCTTGCATACTGTTGTTCAGGCTAGTTATCATTGTTTTGGTTTGCAATGGACCCCGTAGTTCCACTCTCCGTACCTCTGATACCTCCTTTGTCCCACCCCCCACACATGCGGTGACCTCACCCATTGAGACCAGCATGTCCAGAGATACAACCTCTCTTATCATCACCCAGTGCCTGGGCTTGCCTCCGCTGTACCCGTGCCCCACCATACCCCGGTCTGCACATTATGCCCAGAATCTATTCTACCACGCCCATAAATCTGCTCCTTTTATTCCTTGTCCCCAACGCTCTAGGCGACCAGTTTTGATAGCCTTTAGCCGCACCCTCATCCTACTACTCCTCTATTCCTCGGGTGATGTGGAGGTAAACCCAGGCCCTGCATGTCCCCAGTCACCCTCATTTGTTGACTTCTGTGATCGAAAAAGCCTTGGCCTCATGCATGTCAACATCAGAAGCCTCCTCCCTAAGTTTGCCTTACTCACCGCTTTAGCACACTCTGCCAACCCTGATGTCCTTGCCGTGTCTGAATCCTGGCTTAGGAAGGCCACCAAAAACTCTGAGATTTCCATACCCAACTATAACACTTTCCGTCAAGATAGAACTGCCAAAGGGGGAGGAGTTGCAATCTACTGCAGAGATAGCCTGCAAAGTTCTGTCATACTTTCCAAGTCTATGCCCAAACAGTTCGAACTTCTAATTTTAAAAATTAATCTCTCCAGAAATAAGTCTCTCACTGTTGCCGCCTGCTACCGACCCCCCTCAGCTCCCAGCTGTGCCCTGGACACCATCTGTGAATTGATCGCTCCCCATCTAGCTTCAGAGTTTGTTCTGTTAGGTGACCTAAACTGGGATATGCTTAACACCCCGGCAGTCCTACAATCTAAGCTTGATGCCCTCAATCTCACACAAATCATCAAGGAACCCACCAGGTACAACCCTAAATCCGTAAACATGGGCACCCTAATAGACATTATCCTGACCAACTTGCCCTCCAAATACACCTCTGCTGTCTTCAATCAAGATCTCAGCGATCACTGCCTCATTGCCTGTATCCGCCACGGGTCCGCGGTCAAACGACCACCCGTCAAACGCTCCCTAAAACACTTCTGCGAGCAGGCCTTTCTAATCGACCTGGCCCGGGTACCCTGGAAGGATATTGACCTCATCCCGTCAATTGAGGATGCCTGGTCATTATTTAAAAGTTACTTCCTCACCATATTAGACAGGCATGCTCCGTTCAAAAAATGCAGAACCAAGAACAGATATAGCCCTTGGTTCACTCCAGACCTGACTGCCCTCGACCAGCACAAAAACATCCTGTGGCGAACTGCAATAGCATCGAAGAGCCCCCGCGATATGCAACTGTTCAGGGAAGTCAGGAACCAATACACGCAGTCAGTCAGGAAAGCAAAGGCCAGCTTTTTCAAGCAGAATTTTGCATCCTGTAGCTTTAACTCCAAAAAGTTCTGGGATACTGTAAAGTCCATGGAAAACAAGAGCACCTCCTCCCAGCTGCCCACTGCACTGAGGCTAGGTAACACGGTCACCACTGATAAGTCCGTGATAATCGAAAACTTCAACAAACATTTCTCAATGGCTGGCCATGCCTTCCTCCTGGCGACTCCAACCTTGGCCAACAGCCCCGCCCCCCCCCGCTGCTACTCGCCCAAGCCTCCCCAGCTTCTCCTTTACCCATATCCAGATAGCAGATGTTCTGAAAGAGCTGGAAAACCTGGACCCATACAAATCAGCTGGGCTTGACAATCTGGACCCCCTATTTCTGAAACTGTCCGCCGCCATTGTCGCACCCCCTATTACCAGCCTGTTCAACCTCTCCTTCGTATCATCTGAGATCCCCAAGGATTGGAAAGCTGCCGCAGTCATCCCCCTCTTCAAAGGGGGAGACACCCTGGACCCAAACTGTTACAGACCTATATCCATCCTGCCCTGCCTATCTAAGGTCTTCGAAAGCCAAGTCAACAAACAGATCACTGACCATCTCGAATCCCACCGTACCTTCTCCGCTGTGCAATCCGGTTTCCGAGCCGGTCACGTGTGCACCTCAGCCACGCTCGAGGTACTAAACGATATCATAACCGCCATCGATAAAAGACATTACTGTGCAGCCGTCTTCATCGACCTGGCCAAGGCTTTCGACTCTGTCAATCACCATATTCTTATCGGCAGACTCAATAGCCTCGGTTTTTCTAATGACTGCCTTGCCTGGTTCACCAACTACTTTGCAGACAGAGTTCAGTGTGTCAAATCGGAGGGCATGTTGTCCGGTCCTCTGGCAGTCTCTATGTGGGTACCACAGGGTTCAATTCTCGGGCCGACTCTTTTCTCTGTATACATCAATGATGTTGCTCTTGCTGTGGGCGATTCCCTGATCCACCTCTACGCAGACGACACCATTCTGTATACTTCCGGCCCTTCCTTGGACACTGTGCTATCTAACCTCCAAACGAGCTTCAATGCCATACAACACTCCTTCCGTGGCCTCCAACTGCTCTTAAACGCTAGTAAAACCAAATGCATGCTTTTCAACCGTTCGCTGCCTGCACCCGCACGCCCGACTAGCATCACCACCCTGGACGGTTCCGACCTAGAATATGTGGACATCTATAAGTACCTAGGTGTCTGGCTAGACTGCAAACTCTCCTTCCAGACTCATATCAAACATCTCCAATCCAAAATCAAATCTAGAGTCGGCTTTCTATTCCGCAACAAAGCCTCCTTCACTCACGCCGCCAAACTTACCCTAGTAAAACTGACTATCCTACCGATCCTCGACTTCGGCGATGTCATCTACAAAATAGCTTCCAATACTCTACTCAGCAAACTGGATGCAGTTTATCACAGTGCCATCCGTTTTGTTACTAAAGCACCTTATACGACCCACCACTGCGACCTGTATGCCCTAGTCGGCTGGCCCTCGCTACATGTTCGTCGTCAGACCCGCTGGCTCCAGGTCATCTACAAGGCTATGCTAGGTAAAGCGCCGCCTTATCTCAGTTCACTGGTCACGATGGCTACACCCACCCGTAGCACGCGCTCCAGCAGGTGTATCTCACTGATCATCCCTAAAGCCAAAACCTCATTTGGACGCCTTTCCTTCCAGTTCTCTACTGCCTGCGACTGGAACGAATTGCAAAAATCCTTGAAGTTGGAGACTTTTATCTCCCTCAACAACTTTAAAAATCTGCTATCCGAGCAGCTAACCGATCGCTGCAGCTGTACATAGTCCATCTGTAAACTACCCACCCAATTTACCTACCTCACCCCCCCATACTGCTTTTATTTATTTACTTTTCTGCTCTTTTGCACACCAGTATCTCTTCTTGCACATGATCATCTGATGATTTATCACTCCAGTGTTAATCTGCTAAATTGTAATTATTCGATTTATTGCCTACCTCCTCATGCCTTTTGCACACATTGTATATAGATTCTCTTTTTTTCTACCATGTTATTGACTTGTTTATTGTTTACTCCATGTGTAACTCTGTGTTGTTGTCTGTTCACACTGCTATGCTTTATCTTGGCCAGGTCGCAGTTGCAAATGAGAACTTGTTCTCAACTAGCCTACCTGGTTAAATAAAGGTGAAATAAAAGAAATAAATAAAAATGTCTTAAAATTGTCTGTCATGGAAAAGAAAATGAGCTGAAATGTGGTTGGTTTTCCATCAGGCCAGCTAGTGTTGCAGAGCAGGGGGTGTTGCAGAGCAGGGGGTGTTGCAGAGCAGGGGGTGTTGCAGAGCAGGGGGGGTTGCAGAGCAGGGGGGGTTGCAGAGCAGGGGGGGTTGCAGAGCAGGGGGTGTTGCAGAGCAGGGGGGGTTGCAGAGCAGGGGGGGTTGCAGAGCAGGGGGGGTTGCAGAGCAGGGGGGGTTGCAGAGCAGGGGGGGTTGCAGAGCAGGGGGGGTTGCAGAGCAGGGGGTGTTGCAGGGGATGTGATCAGATCTGATGGGGACAGGCAGATGGCACTTCTTTTCTAGAGAAACATTTACTTTTATTATCTCTTATTGTTGAATTGTCGAAGGAACCTGCAAGTAAACATTTTGTTGGACAGTGTATCCCATGTGTATCCTGTAGATACGACTACTCAAACCTGAAACTATGGACATGAACCAGAACAACATATTTTTTCAGTTTTAGGGCTGATATAGTATAACTACAGACTAGACTTGGCATTCATAATACTTGCTCTATAAATTATTATTTTTTGTTTATTTTTTCTAAAACCAAGACACTTGTGTCTAGTAGGATAATGTGGATGTGATTAATGATGTTGACCTGCTATCCTCTATGGATATCTGTTGGTTTTTGAACATGCTCTGTCTTTTACAGTAACTGGTTGTCTGTCACTTGACAACAGTGAGACAGCAGCTCTGTTCCCAGGAGGGTCTCCTTCTCCTGTTCACAGGAGGGTCTCCCTTTCTCAGCCTCAGAGACAGACAGGGACACTGACAGATGTGTGTGTGATGCTTGCGGTGGGCAGACGCATCCATAAACGTCTGAAATATCAAACACACTTTGCTAATTGACCTCTGTGGTTGTACTGGGACCAAGGAACCCAGACCACAAAATCTGCAGCACCAACCGGCACATCCGCCCACCACCTTCCACCCCCTCGTCAGCTCAGCTGGTGAATGCATTAGCTAGCTTGGGGTCTGGTCCCGATTCCTCTTGTCTTTCATATGGGCCCCTGCACCACGCCTGTCCCTTTTTTAAAACCTGTTAATTCAGGAAAGCTGCTTAGTTTGACAAACTGTCATGGGATAATTTAGTTTTCAGCACATCAATCATACCAGGCTTATCATTATGTCCCGCTGTCGTGTTTGGGGAACCATGACGTCACTTGGTCCAGAACCATGACGTTGGGTCCAGTTGTTTTTCCCAGCGCAGAGAGACTGACCAGAGAAACAGGTTCTGTTGTAGTTGAAGTTAGCATAACTATTTGGTCGCTGAACCAGTACTGCTATAATTGACAACTGTTTTGTGAATGTTTCCACTAGACTAATAGATCCACTAGCTGAGTTATTTTGGGGGTGGTTATTATTGCTAATAAGTTATCTGAATAGCATCACTGTGTTGTACAGTGACTTTGAGGCGGGTCTGAAATCACTTAGTGATTTATCATGTGGACAGATACATCAAACAGACCCGTTACAGTGAAGCAGCAGTGGGCGGCCATGTCCAGACGTGTACTCCTGTGTGTCTCTGAGACAGAGCAGACAGACGGACAGCATTCCGGAGGGCTTTGACCATGGCAGAGGAAACAACTCAGAGTAGAGCAGAGCTTATGGCTAAACCTGCTGTGGATACACTGCTACATCCTCTCAGGGGGGAGACTTGGGAGGGTGTAAAGGGGTGAGGGGATGGGACATCCACCTTTCCTCTTCCACTCTTTCTCCACCCCCTCTGGGAGAATCCCTAGAGTTTTCACCAGGGACCAGCAGAACCAGCTCTCATGTGGTACGATTTCTTAAATCCAGGCACCACTCTATTATACTGAGCAGTAGGGGAACCAAACGGTTCACCACGTCTAGGTACGTATTGCGGTTTTGGGGTCATGTTTTGGTACAGCGGTGAAATTAATTGCCAACAATTACTGTAGTTCATTTTAGTTTATTTAAGAAAATGTAAAGTGTTGTTTTTCCTGATTCCATATGATCATGAGTCATATAATACCCGATGAGAAATACCAACACTTTGTGTTTTACTTAAATTACTCAACAACAACACTAAAATAAAGTGCAGTGTGTGTGTGAAAACAATATGCAAACATGACTCAGATGGTGTATAGGCCTATGCTATATGTTCTTACAAAGTCAAAAATATGCGTACTTGTGACTCATAAAGGGGGCATGTCTGTAGCATGCTACTTTCCATTTCCACTCCAGGGTAATGTGATGGGCTGTCAATGTTAAGTAGCCCTGGAGGTCCATCCGTCTGTTATAAGCACATCACGGGGTGCGTTGGCCAATTCATTGACAACGTTGGCTTTAACTTGCTTATATAGAGCGGGTACTACCTGTGCGAGAGGGGGCACACCTGTGCGAGAGGGGGCACACCTGTGCGAGAGGGGGCACACCTGTGCGAGAGGGGGCACACCTGTGCGAGAGGGGGCACACCTGTGCGAGAGGGGGCACACCTGTGCGAGAGGGGGCAATGTTCGTAACGTGGCTCGAGCACTTCCACGAGGTGCTGAACCCCCCTATTTTTCTCAAACGCTATAAAGAAACCTGTCGCGCTTGTCATGTCTTTGGCCTGGTCAGAATCAGCTGTGAAGGGCTGCTTGAATGCAGATGGGAGACCGTTATGGTGTTGGCAGCTGCATAGGCTATTCTCGTTGAACAGTGGCCACGTACTTTTTCTGTTCTTCACTGTTGGAATCGACTGGGAAGACCAAAATGTTCTCAAACTGGAAATTTTAAAACGATAATGTTGAATCCTCCTGGTTCATTGATCCCACCACTCACCATCGTACAGAACTAGTTCCCGGGCTGCGCCTCAAAAGGACAGTGTGTAATGCAGCAATGGCGAAAGGTGCAAAAAGATGTCCGCAGCCATGTAATTCCCACAGACACTTTTTATTTTGTTTTTATGAAAAAGTTGATTGTGCTGATTTACTGGCACATTGAATGATGTTGTGCACCATAGTTTAAGAACTCTATGGGTAGTGCTAAAAACAATGACGTCGTAGAACAATTCTTCCGTCTTTATGCACCTTCACCATTTCAGCATTTCATGTTGATTACAACATGTGTACAGGTTCTAGTTGTTTCAATGTAATAGCCTGAAATGTTTTCAGCTCAGATTCACTCGAGGCATACAACACATCATAGGCATAGCCTATAGGCCTAGTGTGTTGTTCACAATACGGATTGAACCTAAGTCCCTGTACTGAACGGTTCTGTAGAATATGTGTACTGTTTCCCCTCTAGTGAGCAGGCCCAGCTACATCCTTTAGGATCTGAAGGGAGAAATGGGCTTTACTTAGGTGGGTTGTTGAGAAGAGGTGATGTGGGAACTATTGTGCCCAGCCAGAGTTTGTTTACCAGTTCGTCTCTCCATTACCCACAGTTCAGTCACTTTATTTTTAGGGAACTAGTTTCGAGAATTTGCAACAACAACAAAATTGTTACCTTCCAGGATTTAGACTTGCTGGAGAGCCGGGAATGCTGCACTTCCAGGAATGTTGCTTCTGGTCCAAAAACAACTTCCAGACTAGTGGTTGAGTGATTGTTGCCTGTTTAGGGAGGGAGGGAGGGAAGTAGGGTGGGTTGCTAAAGAGGTGTGTTGGTTTGGGTAATCTCTTCAGTGTAGTTGTGGCTCTGTTGCACACAGAGACCTTATCCCTCTGACCTCCGTCTCATAGATGGACATACTGTTGGCCTTTGGTCTTCAGTAGACATGGATAGACCTTTGGTCTTCAGTAGTAAGTAGGCTAGAGACAGAGTTCCAGAATTCTGGGACATTTCCCCCAAAATCCCAGGTTTCCCTAAAATCCTGGTCAGAAGATTCCTGGAATCAGGGGGGAATAAGCGTGAAATCAGGATTCCCCAACCAGGACTTCCTGAAAACCTGGAAATTTTGCAACCTGAGCTACACTGAAAAGTAGACGTTCAATGACGGTCTTCAGACTGAGAGATATTTATAACGGAGAGTCACAGACATGTGTTCATGGTTTGCTGATTCCACTGAGTCATTGGGTATGGGACTGATTCATTCCCTGTGACACACAGTGGAGTGGAGGGAGGACTGACTGGACTGAGCCTTCAGTCATCCCTGTGACCTGAGACCATCATTCCTTCTTTCCTGGAGATCAAAGTCACTCTGCCAGTAGTGAGAGTGTCTTTCCATCTCAGAGTGAGAGTGATAGGCTAGTGTCTTTCCATCACAGACGGAGGGAGAGAGTCTTAAGGTAATGACTGGAGGTCGATCGATTAATCGGCATGGCCGATTTTAATTAGGGACGATTTCAAGTATTCATAACAATCGGTAAACAGCTTTTTTTGGACGCCGATTACATTGCAATCCATGAGGAAACTGCATGGCTACGCGAGTGCAGTGTCAAAAGGACCTTGTGGCTGCAAGGAGCCAATGTAAGTTGCTAGCTAGCATTAAACTGATCTTATAAAAATCAATCAATCTTCACATAATCACTAGTTAACTACACATGGTTGATTGCTATTACTAGGTTAACTAGCTTGTCCTGCATTGCATATAATCAGCCTGTTAATTTATCGTCGAATCACAGCCTACTTCAACTTCGCCAAACGGGTGATTATTTAACAAAAGCGCATTCGTGAAAAAAGCACTATCGTTGCACAAATGTACCCAACCATAAACATCAATGCCTTTCTTAAAATTAATACACAGAAGTAGATTTTTATAAACCTGCATATTTAGTTCAAATAAATGCATGTTAGCTGGCAATATTAACTAGGGAAATTGTGTCACTTCTCTTGCGTTCAGTGCAGGCAGAGTCAAGGTATATGCAAAAGTTTGCGTCACCTGGCTTGTTGCGAACTGTGTTTCTTCCTAACAAAGACCGTAATTAGTTTGCCAGAGTTTTACATAATTATGACATAACATTGAAGATTGTGCATTGTAACAGCAATATGTAGACTTAGGGTTGCCAACCATTCGACAAAATACGTAATGGTTCCGTATTTCACTGAAAGAATATATATTAAGTTAAAATAAAAGGGTTCATTCAGTATTATTGTAATTGTCATTATTACAAATATATATACAGTTGAAGTTTACATACACTTAGGTTGAGTCATTAAACTTGTTTTTCAACCACTCCAAACATTTCTTGTTAACAAACTATAGTTTTGGCAAGTCGGTTAGGACATCTACTTTGTGCATGACACAATTAATTTTTCCAACAACTGTTTACAGACAGATTATTTCACTTATAATTCACTGTATCACAATTCCAGTGGGTCAGAAGTTTACATACACTAAGTTGACTGTGCCTTGAAACAGCTTGGAAAATTCCAGAAAATTGTCATGGCTTTAGAAGCTTCTGATAGGCTAATTGACATAATTTGAGTCAATTGGAGGTGTACCTGTGGATGTATTTCAAGGCCTACCTTCAAACTCAGTGCGTCTTTGCTTGACATCGTGGGAAAATCAAAAGAAATCGGCCAAGACCTAAAAGAAAAATAATTGTAGACCTCCAAGTCTGGTTCATCCGTGGGAGCAATTTTCAAATGCCTTAAGGTACCATGTTCATCTGTACAAACAATAGCATGCAAGAATAAACACCATGGGACCACACAGCCGTCATACCGCTCAGGTAGGAGACGCGTTCTGTCTCCTAGAGATGAACGTACTTTGGTGCGAAAAGTGCAAATCAATCCCAGAACAACAGCGAAGGACCTTATGAAGATGCTGGAGGAAACGGGTACAAAAGTATCCACAGTAAAAATGAGTCCTACATTGACATAACCTGAAAGGCTGCTCAGCAAGGAAGAAGCCACTGCTCCAAAACCGCCATAAAAAAGCCAGACTACGGTTTGTAACTGCAGATGGGAACAAAGATTGTACTTTTTGGAGAAAATGTCCTCTGGTCTAATGAAACAAAAATAGAACTATTTGGCCAAAATGACCATCGTTATGTTTGGAGGAAAAAGAGGAAGGCTTGCAAGCCGAAGAATACCATCCTAACCGTGAAGCACGGGGTTGGCAGCATCATGTTGTGGGGGTGCTTTGCTGCAGTAGATGGCATCATGAGGAGGGAAATTTATGTAGATATATTGAAGCAACATCTCAAGACATCAGTCAAGAAGTAAAAGCTTGGTTGCAAATGGGTCTTCCAAATGGACAATGACCCCAAGCATACTTCCAAAGTTGTGGCAAAATGGCTTAAGGACAAAAAAAGTCAAGGTATTGAAGTGGCCATCGCAAAGCCCTGACCTCAGTCCTATAGAAAATGTGTGGGCAGAACTGAAAAAGTGTGTGCGAGCAAGGCGGCCTACAAACCTGACTCGGTTACACCAGCTCTGTCAGGAGGAATGGGCCAAAATTCACCCAACTTATTGTGGGAAGCTTGTGGAAGGCTACAAGAAACATTTGACCCAAGTTAAATAATTTAAAGGCAATGCTACCGAATACTAATTGAGTGTATGGAAACGTCTGACCCACTGGGAATGTGATGAAAGAAATTGAAGCTGAAATCATTCTTTCTACTATTATTCTGACATTTCACATTCGTAACCTCTCTTGGGTATGTTGGGACGTTAGCTTCCCACCTCTTCAACAGCCAGTGAAACTGCTGTGCGCCAAATTCAAATACAGAAATTCTTATAAAAATTCAGAAAACAAAACATATTTTACATAGGTTTAAAGATGAACGTCTTGTGAATCCAACCACGGTGTCAGATTTAAAAAATGCTTAACGGCGAAAGCATACCTTACGATTATTTGAGAACATAGCCCACTAGACAATTCATTACAAACCGTAACCAGACAAGTAGAACAGTCAGTCAGAAATAGAGATAAAATTAATCCCTTTGATGATATTCATATGGTTGCACTCAGCAGACATTCATTTACTCAATAAATGTTTATTTTGTTCGATAAAGTCTCTTTATATACAAAAACCTTGCGCGTTTTCTTCAGTAATCCACAGGCTCAAACGCAATCAAAACAGGAAGACAAAAAAATCCAAATTGTATCCGTAAAGTTCATAGAAACATGTCAAACGATGTTGATATTCAATCCTCAGGTTGTTTTTAGCCTAAATAATCGATAATATTTCAACCGGACAATAACGTCTTCAATTTAAAAGGTAAACAAGAATTGCTCTCTCTCTGTCGAGCGCATGAAAAAGCTCTGTGACACTTTAGTGTCCAGTCATTACGAATGCTCTTATTCCCTCATTTTTCAGAATACAAGCATGAAACTATTTCTAAAGACTGTTGACATCTAGTGGAAGGCATAGAAACTGCAGTTTGAGTCCTAAGTCAATGGATACTGTAATGGCATTGAATAGAAAACTACAAAACAAAAACTACTTCTTGAATGGATTTTTCTCAGGTTTTTGCCTGCCAAATCAGTTCTGTTATACTCACAGACACTATTTTAACAGTTTTGGAAACGTTAGAGGGTTTTCTATCCAAATCTACCAGTTATATGCATATCATATCTTCTGGGCCCGAGAAACAGGCAGTTTAAATTGGGCATGCATTTCATCCAAAATTCCGAATGCTGCCCCCTACCCTAGTGAAGTTATAATAAAGTGTTGATCCAAACTGACCGGGAGCTTTTACTGGGATTAAGTGTCAGGAATTGTGAAAAACTGACTTTATATATATATATTTGGCTACGGTGTATGTAAACTTCCGACTTCAACTGTATAAAAATCGTCCGATTTAATCGGTATCGGCTTTTTTTGGTCCTCCGATAATCGGTATCTCCGTTGAAAATCATAATCGGTCGACCTCTAGTAATGACCCCCACTCTGACATCATCACCTCTGTCTGATTCAGGATGGCACCACTTAATTCCCTCCAAATGATCAATAAAGCTCCGTTCAGTTGTTTACTCTACAGAAGGTACAGCTCATGGTCATGTTGGTCTACTAGTCTGGCTGTCCCCTAACGCTCTACTAGTCTGGCTGTCCTCTAGCGCTCTACTAGTCTGGCTGTCCCCTAACGCTCTACTCGTCTGGCTGTCCCCTAACGCTCTACTAGTCTGGCTGTCCTCTAGCGCTCTACTAGTCTGGCTGTCCTCTAGCGCTCTACTAGCCTGGCTGTCCTCTAGCGCTCTACTAGTCTGGCTGTCCTCTAGCGCTCTACTAGTCTGGCTGTCGCCTAGCGCTCTACTAGTCTGGCTGTCGCCTAGCGCTCTACTAGTCTGGCTGTCCTCTAGCGCTCTACTAGCCTGGCTGTCCTCTAGCGCTCTACTAGCCTGGCTGTCCTCTAGCGCTCTACTAGCCTGGCTGTCCTCTAGCGCTCTACTCGTCTGGCTGTCCTCTAGCGCTCTACTAGTCTGGCTGTCGCCTAGCGCTCTACTAGTCTGGCTGTCCTCTAGCGCTCTACTAGCCTGGCTGTCCTCTAGCGCTCTACTAGTCTGGCTGTCCTCTAGCGCTCTACTAGTCTGGCTGTCGCCTAGCGCTCTACTAGTCTGGCTGTCCTCTAGCGCTCTACTAGCCTGGCTGTCCTCTAGCGCTCTACTAGTCTGGCTGTCCTCTAGCGCTCTACTAGTCTGGCTGTCGCCTAGCGCTCTACTAGTCTGGCTGTCCTCTAGCGCTCTACTAGCCCGGCTGTCCTCTAGCGCTCTACTAGTCTGGCTGTCCTCTAGCCCTCTACTAGTCTGGCTGTCCTCTAACGCTCTACTAGTCTGGCTGTCCTCTAGCCCTCTACTAGTCTGGCTGTCCTCTAGCGCTCTACTAGCCTGGCTGTCCTCTAGCGCTCTACTAGTCTGGCTGTCCCCTAACGCTCTACTAGTCTGGCTGTCCTCTAACGCTCTACTAGTCTGGCTGTCCGCTAGCGCTCTACTAGGCTGGCTGTCCCCTAACGCTCTACTAGGCTGGCTGTCCCCTAACGCTCTACTAGGCTGGCTGTCCCCTAACGCTCTACTAGGCTGGCTGTCCTCTAGCGCTCTACTAGGCTGGCTGTCCTCTAGCGCTCTACTAGGCTGGCTGTCCTCTAGCGCTCTACTAGGCTGGCTGTCCTCTAGCGCTCTACTAGGCTGGCTGTCCTCTAGCGCTCTACTAGTCTGGCTGTCCTCTAGCGCTCTACTAGTCTGGCTGTCCTCTAGCGCTCTACTAGTCTGGCTGTCCTCTAGCGCTCTACTAGTCTGGCTGTCCTCTAGCGCTCTACTAGTCTGGCTGTCCTCTAGCGCTCTACTAGTCTGGCTGTCCTCTAGCGCTCTACTAGCCACAAGGTTGCTGCTTTTAATGATGACACTTGGTTTTGGCCCACATTGTGATAACACTATAAACTCAAAACCAATTATTTATTTTTTCCCCCTATATATATTTTTACTGTCCTTTCAACTTCACTGTGGAAAGCACAAGCGGGTGGTAAGAGAAGAGGCTTATTTGAGCACTTTGATGCGTTTGGGATCAATGAGGCAGTCTGGTCCCCTGCTCAGGTTATAGTCCATTTGAAATACAGTAAGGGGTTGTAAGTGAGCATTATGGAGGGGTTTTCTGTTTATTCTCTCTGCCTAGTGGAATAGTGGGTACATTAGTGATGGCATTTCTCTCTGCCTGGTGGAATAGTGAGTACATTAGTGATGGCATTTCTCTCTTCCTAGTGGAATAGTGGGTACATTAGTGATGGCATTTCTCTCTGCCTGGTGGAATAATGGGTACGTTAGTGATGGCATTTCTCTCTGCCTAGTGGAATAGTGGATACATTAGTGATGGCATTTCTCTCTGCCTAGTGGAATAGTGGGTACATTAGTGATGGCATTTCTCTCTGCCTAGTGGAATAGTGGGTACATTAGTGATGGCATTTCTCTCTGCCCAGTGGAATAGTGGGTACATTAGTGATGGCATTTCTCTCTGCCCAGTGGAATAGTGGGTACATTAGTGATGGCATTTCTCTCTGCCCAGTGGAATAGTGGGTACATTAGTGATGGCATTTCTCTCTGCCTAGTGGAATAGTGGGTACATTAGTGATGGCATTTCTCTCTGCCTAGTGGAATAGTGGGTACATTAGTGATGGCATTTCTCTCTGCCCAGTGGAATAGTGGGTACGTTAGTGATGGCATTTCTCTCTGCCCAGTGGAATAGTGGGTACGTTAGTGATGGCATTTCTCTCTGCCCAGTGGAATAATGGGTACGTTAGTGATGGCATTTCTCTCTGCCCAGTGGAATAGTGGGTACGTTAGTGATGGCATTTCTGTCTGCCTAGTGGAATAGTGGGCACATTAGTGATGGCATTTCTCTCTGCCTAGTGGAATAGTGGGCACATTAGTGATGGCATTTCTCTCTGCCTAGTGGAATAGTGGGTACATTAGTGATGGCATTTCTCTCTGCCTAGTGGAATAGTGGGTACATTAGTGATGGCATTTCTCTCTGCCTAGTGGAATAGTGGGTACATTAGTGATGGCATTTCTGTCTGACTAGGGGAAAGGAACCCTGGGATTTAGTCAAGAATGCACAGAAAAGTCTCCTCATCTGCTGACGTTAATCTAAATCACACACACACACACACACACACACACACACACACACACACACACACACACACACACACACACACACACACACACACACACACACACACACACACACACACACACACACACACACACACACACACACACACACACACACACACACACACACACACACACACACACACACACACACACACACACACACACGCCTCTTCTGCTTCTCTAGTGTTAATCCTAAATCAATCACCATGCACACACACACACATACACACACACACACACACCTCTCCTTCTCTAGTGTTAATCCTAAATCAATCACCACACACAGACACACACACCTCTCCTTCTCTAGTGTTAATCCTAAATCAATCACCACACACACACACACCTCTCCTTCTCTAGTGTTAATCCTTAATCAATCACCACACACACACACACACCTCTCCTTCTCTAGTGTTAATCCTAAATCAATCACCACACACACACACACACACACACACACACACACACACACACACACACACACACACACACACACACACACACACACACACACACACACACACACACACACACACACACCTCTCCTTCTCTAGTGTTAATCCTTAATCAATCACCACACACACACACACACCTCTACTTCTCTAGTGTTAATCCTTAATCAATCACCACACACACACACACACCTCTACTTCTCTAGTGTTAATCCTTAATCAATCACCACACACACACACCTCTCCTTCTCTAGTGTTAATCCTTAATCAATCACCACACACACACACACACCTCTCCTTCTCTAGTGTTAATCCTAAATCAACCACCATTTACACACACACACACACACACACACACACACACACACACACACACACACACACACACACACACACACACACACACACACACCTCTCCTTCTCTAGTGTTAATTTAAATGAGTAATCTCCCACACTTTGTTTTTGCCCAACTGGAAAATGGTGATGGTAGGAATGAGCCCTCCATTTAGTTGTCAAAAGGGATTCAAACCAAATGTGTTCTTGTTTATCAGCTAGACAGACTGGGTGGAAGCCTGGGTGCTGTTATATAAATGGTCTTTATGTTGGTCCTCATACAGACTGTTTTCTTTGTTCGGATGCCCCCTTTCTCATTCTTCTCATCTTGAAGCAATAGTGCAGGGTTTCCCAAACTCGGTCCTGGGGCACCCCCTGGGTGCATGTTTTGTTTTTTCCATAACACTACACAGCTGATTCAAATAATCAAAGATTGATGATGAGTTGGTTATTTGAATCAGCTGTGTAGGGCTAGGACAAAAACCAAACCGAGTTTGGGAAACTCTGCAGTAGGCTATTGGATGTCACCTTGTCTAAACTCCCTAGACTGATAAAATAGTACTTTAGTACTATTTGAGAAGGTCCGGTCATACACATTTCCTAGGTGTCAAAGGTCCGGATGGGTATTGTCATTGATCGGCATAGTAACAATTCCCCACCTCGCAACCCCAAACTGTTTTAAAATGTTGCAGTTTTAAAGCAAATTTCCTGCAATTTTGACAGGTCTTAAGTGTGTTCATATGATACGAGGCCCGGCTGTTCCCAAAAAAATATAATTTGATCCGGACCTGGCTGCATTAGGCTATTCCACTAATATTGGAATATTCTTAGTTATCAGCTAGTTCCTGACTACAGTGATATTACTTTGCTTTCAGTTTGTTGCTTTTTGTCCGTCCTCTGTGTTCACATCTGTGTTGATATGTAGCCTACTATCAATCAATGCCCTACAAATGCACACTGACTACGCTAGGCTATATCACCTCTAGGATAACAAGGAAAAGGGAAGGGAGAGAATTTCATTCTCACATGCAACTCTTGGTTGCCTAATTATTAGTGTTCTTGCCCATAAAAAATGATAAAGTAATATATTTTTTTGCAAAGAAAAATGAAGTCATCCACTTCCCCAAATTCCATGCTGCAATCCTCCTGTTATTCCTGCAGCCAAGGCATTCCAGCCACTGTGAGAAGGAAGAGGTCAGCGGAGCGGAAAAAGTGAGGCGCGCTCCCTCCTTCCTGGTGGCTGGAGAGAGCGAGAGAGACCTGTGCTTTTTCCTCCACCAACCGCAGCTGGTCTGCGCTCTCAGCATTACCATCTTATTTTAACCCCTCCTACCTCCTGGTCTCACCAAAACTGTGGTCTGGGGGCCCTAACAAAGACTGTTGTCTGGGGGCCCTAACCAAAACTGTAGTCTGGGGGCCCTAACCAAAACTATAGTCTGGGGGCCCTAACCAAAACTGTAGTCTGGGGGCCCCAACCAAAACTGTAGTCTGGGGGCCCCAACCAAAACTGTAGTCTGGGGGCCCCAACCAAAACTGTAGTCTGGGGGCCCCAACCAAAACTGTAGTCTGGGGGCCCCAACCAAAACTGTAGTCTGGGGGCCCCAACCAAAACTGTAGTCTGGGGGCCCCAACCAAAACTGTAGTCTGGGGGCCCCAACCAAAACTGGAGGATGGGGGCCTTAACCAGAGCTGTAGGCTGGGGGCTAGTGCTGAGCAATTAGTGTGTGCGTGCGTGTGCGTGCGCACACAGTGGCAAGAAAAAGTATGTGATCCCTTTCGAATTACCTGGATTTCTGCAGAAATTGGTCTGATATTCATCTAAGTCACAATAATAGACAAACATAGTGCGCTTAAACTAATAACACACAAATTATTGTATTTTTCTTGTCTATATTGAATACATTATTTAAACATTCACAGTTTAGGTTGGAAAAAGTATGTGAACCCCGAGGCAAATTACTTCTCCAAAAGCTAATTGGAGTCAGCTAACCTGGATTCCAACCAATGAGATGAGATTGGAGATGTTGGTTAGAGCTACCTTTCCCTTAAAACACTCACAAAATTTGAGTTTGCTGTTCACAAGAAGCAATGCCTGATGTGAACCATGCCTCGAACAAAGGAGTTCTCAGAAGACTCAAGATTAAGAATTGTTGACTTGCATAAAGCTGGAAAGGGTTACAAAAGTATCTCTAAAAGCCTTGATGTTCATCAGTCCACGGTAAGACAAATTGTCTGTTAATGGAGAAAGTTCAGCACTGTTGCTACTCTCCCTAGGAGTGGCCGTCCTGCAAAGATGATTGCAAGAGCACAGCGCAGAATGCTCAATGAGGTTAAGAAGAATCCTAGAGTGTCAGCTAAAGACTTACATAAATCTCTGGAACATGCTAACATCTCTGTTGGCGAGTCTACGATACGTAAAACACTAAACAAGAATGGTGTTCATGGGAGGACACCACGGAAGAAGCCACTGCTGTCCAAAAAAAACATTGCTGCACGTCTGAAGTTTGCAAATGTGCAGCTGGATGTTCCACTGCGCTACTGTGAAAATATTCTGTGGACAGATGAAACTACAGCTGAGTTGTTTGGAAGGAACATACAACATTATGTGTGGAGAACAAAAGGTACAGCACACCTCATCCCAAGTGAAAAGTATGTTGGAGGGAGCATCATGTTTTGGGGCTGCTTTGCTGCCTCAGGGCCTGGACAGCTTGCCATCATCAACGGAAAAATGAATTCCAAAGTTTATCAAGACATTTTGCAGGAGAATGTAAGGCTATCTGTCCTCCAAATGAAACTCAACAGAAGTTGGGTGATGAAACAGGACAACGACCCAAAACACAGAAGTAAATCAACAACAGAATGGCTTCAACAGAAGGAAATACGCCTTCTGGTCCTGACCTCAACCCGATTGAGATGCTGTGGCATGACCTCAAGAGAGCGGTTCACATCAGACATTGCAAGAATATTGCTGAACTGTGAGAACATGAAAATGTATAATTGTTTGTGTGTTATTAGTTTAAGCAGACTGTTTGTCTGTTGTTGTGACCTAGATGAAGTGTGTGTGTGTGTGTGTGTGTGTGTGTGTGTGTGTGTGTGTGTGTGTGTGTGTGTGTGTGTGTACACTACTGGGTCAAAAGTTTTAGAACACCTTTCCATTCAAGGGTTTTTCTTAATTTTTTACTATTTTCTACATTGTAGAATAATAATGAAGACATAAACTATGAAATAACACATATGGAATCATGTAGTAACCAAAAACGTGTTAAACTAATCAAAATATATTTTATATTTATTACTGCGTTGTCGGAACTATTACTGCATTGTCGGAACTAGAAGCACAAGCATTTCGCTACACTCGCATTAACATCTGCTAACCATGTGTATGTGACAAATAAAATTTGATTTTGATTTGATTTTTATATTTGAGATTCTTCAAATAGCCACCGTTTGCCTTGATGACTGCCTAGAGTGTGCAAAGCTTTCTCTCAACCAGCTTCTTGAGGTAGTCAACTGGAATGCATTTCAATTAACAAGTGTGCCTTGTTAAATTAATTTGTGGAATTTCTTGAAAATATGAAGTGGTACTCAGTAATGTGTTGTTTGCCCCAAACATAACGCCTTGTATTCAGGACATAACTAATGTAATTTGTTTGCCACATGTTTTGCAGTTAGGCACTTTAGTGGCTTATTGCAAACAGGATGCATGGTTTGGAATATTTTTATTCTGTACCTTCCTTCCTTTTCACTCTGTCATTTAGTTAGTATTGTTGTTGATCCATCCTCAGTTTTATCCTATCACAGCCATTATACTCAAACAGTTTTTAAAGTCACCATTCGGCAACTGAGTTAGGAAGGAAGCCTGTATCTTTGTAGTGACTGTGTATTGATACACCATCCAAAGTGTAATTAACTTCACCATGCTCAAAGTGATATTCAATGTCTGTTTTTTTCTTCGACCCATCTACCAATAGGTGCCCTTCTTTGCGAGTCATTGGAAAACCTCCCTGGTCTTTGTGGTTGAATCTGTGTTTGAAGTTCACTGCTTGACTGAGGGGACTGTACGTATGTGTGGGGTAAAGAGTTGAGGTAGTCGTAAAAAAAAGTCCATGCAACTTATTATGTGACTTGTTAAGCACATTTTCACTCCTGAGCGTTAGGCTTAACATAACAAAGGACTTGAGTACTTATTGACTCAAGACATTTCAGCTTTTCATTTTTTTATAAATTTATTTAAAAAAATCTAAAGATAATTCCACTTTTACATTATGGGGTATTGTATGTAGGTCAGTGACACACATACAAAGAAATAGAAAACTACAAAATGCAGATCGTTTGCTGTCAATCTAGCCCCAGTTTGACGTGATTGTGTTAGCTGTGTAGTTGGCTAGCCCCCCCCCCCCAAAATCACTAGAAAACAGCTTAATCAGATGCAAATACAGCTACTTTGCTGTTATTCTGGCTGCACTGTTTGATGTGACTGTATTAGCCGAAGTTGGCAATGCTTGCAAACAAGGAATAAGAACGGAACATTTAGAACAAACACGTCCATAGATTTAGAACAAAAATACTTAACTGGGTTGCGTCTCTGGCAACTGAACTGATAGAACGAATGACCAGCTGGCTTTGCTAGCAACCCTAGATCTGTGTCGGGACTATATCTTGTGGAAGGATGAAGTAGTATGAATAAATTCATCAAAACAATGTTTTTAATGAAAATATGTCAATAATTATTTGAATATGTTGGTAACCCATGGTGTGGAGGTGATAATGCCCTCGAAGCCTGTGTCGTGTCTTTGCTATCATTAAATTGAAGACTTATAGTTTTTATCAAAGATTCCTGTAATTAGGGATTACGCGATCGACTGAGTAATAACGTAACTAATTAACTATGAATTCGAGGGCACCAGGGAAAGTAGTCAGATTACAAAGTTATAATTTCCCAATATAACCTTTCAGATATTTTCATATCTGATCAATAGTCTTCTGATTAATGATTTATTTATTTTACCTCACGTTTGTCTCATTCCAAATGTCGCAAATTGTTGGTTATTTGCACGAACCCAGTCTTCACTGAGTCATCCAAACATCAATAGTCTTAAATAATTTATTTACTACTAACTAATTAATTCACAGAAATGGATAAAAAAAAATAATCTTAAAATGGTTACATGAAAATGATGGGAGAAATATGCCCTAGTGGGCTGGACCAGCATGGTGGCTTGTTAGACAAAGGGAAAATGGGGGGTCGATTCAGAAGTCACTACAGAGTATACTCTTTATAACAGTTGACATGTTAATCCTTACACATGAACGCTCACTCATTCGGGAACAATTGCAATCAATATATATATAGTTACGCTCGGTGTGTGTCATCTTGATCGTTGGAGAGAAGTTCGTTTCTGTTGGAGTTCCTTCTGTCTCTGTCTTAGTTCTTGTGGATAGTTCAGAGTGGCATTCGTTATAGAATGGATGTTTCGGCGGTTGTCTTTCTTCGCGTTCAATGATACCGAATTCCTAGCTGCAGACTAGTAGTCAATATCAAAGACTTGTTCTTATTCGTCTAAGAGTTTAACCACGTGGTATGGTTAAAGATTCAGCAATGGTACTTAACCTTCGTTTTCTCCATATGGAGAGAAACATGGTCTAAATGATCATTTCTGAGAGTTGGCTTTTATTCGGGTAGCAGGAAGGTGCTGTCCTTGGATGTCTGATTCTAACTGGGCTCGGGGGCGGTCCTTGGATTTAGTTCAAATACAAAGGGATTTGTATTTTTCTTCATTAAACAGTCCAAAATCATATTACACAATTATACAAACAGTATCATACTCACTCATTCATTTTATACAACAAACAGATGTAAACCTCGTATCTGAGGTTATTATATAAACAGCGGTATGGTAATGTAGTCCCACAGTCTCTCATGAGTTTCCCACGTGGTGACAAACGGACATGTTAATAGCTGGACTCTTCACTGATCTTCCATACCTCTTCCGTAACATGAAATCCGTTCGTACCTCAAGTTCTGTGAGGTGGAAGAAACCTCTTTGTCCTGAAAGTTTACCCTCTCCCTAATACTGTTTGGCCATGAGGAGATTCTCAGGAATTTACGACGTCTCTCTGTGATCACAGAATGGGTTGAAGGAGGAAAGGGAGAGGCAGGGAGAGGCAGGGAGAGGGCGATGGGGTTTTGCAATACCCAAGCAGGCAACGTCATGACACCTGTGATTGGAGGATATATTGGCATGGTTTGCCTGCCCTTGACTTCATCTCGGGCCTAACACCCGCACCAATGTATACTCTAAACACCAGCTTCTCGGGCATTATCAGTTAAATAATCACGGTTTTCAGGATGCATTTAAATAACATTACGTTTAATGGAAATTCCCAAGCCCAAAATAGTGAACATTAAAATTGCCAAAACATGGAATATTTTCTATTGTCTCTGTCAGGTCCACAATTGGGTAGACATCAATAGACCAACAGTAAATTACTATGAAATAATACAATTTCAGTTGTGTATATTACTTAGTTTTTATTTTATGATTTTTAAAGTCATCTAACTTCTTCTCAGGCAGTAGCAGCCAGACACACAATGTTATCTCTGTGATCCCCATATTGTATTGTCTTCATTCATGCTATTTAGCTTGCCTGCCTAAGCATGCTGCAGCGCTGTCTGACAAAATCATTGTACTAGTTTTTCAAAGTAGATAAGGCATACTTTCACGAACTATCTCTATCCCGCTCATCATTGTGTTGTACATTCCTCTTTCTCATGCGATCAGTGTGTATCTAACCTAAAGTAGCCGGCGTAAAAGTATATTCATCAAGATGATTCCAAGAGGGCGTAGCAGTCGGACGTCTGTTTTGTCTTGTCTAATATAGATATAGATTTCTTCGTATATATTTGTAATATTTTTTATCTCAATTTCCATCTACGGACTGAAAATACTCTCCTGCAACCCGCCTCACCCAATGTGGCACGGATCTGCTATTTTTTATACTTTAGAACCGGAACACCCATCAGCAGCTAGCCAGCTAACTAGCTACTAGTAATCAGTTAGCCACTGCTAGCGGTCATCACCGTTAACTCGGACATCAGCCAGCCTCAGCCCGGTCAATTCCTGCCAGTTTACACAGCGCGATTTCAACCCAGAGCATATCGGAATACCTTTTAATTTTTTTTTACCACATCTCCGGATTTCTACCGCAAGGTCTGAACCTTTACACTGGATCATCGCAGCTAGCTAGCTGCTATCCGAGTGGCTACTCTTGGCTAACGTCTCTGTCCCAAAGCAAGCACCAGTTAGCCTGAAGCTAGCCTCGAGCTAGGCCCATCTCCCGGCTAGCCGAAGTGATCTATCAGACAATTCCTGGGCTTCAATACCTCTTTTGCAAATTGGCCTGGACCCTTTGCTGCCGACAAGGAGCTCCGCCGATCCATCACGACTGGTCTGCCGTTGCGACATCCCCCTATGGCCCATCTGCTAACCCCGGCCTGCTAGCTGTCTGAATCACAGTGTCTCCAGCTCGCCTAGCTACTCACTGGACCCTATGATCGCTCAGCTACACATGCCTCTCCCTAATGTCAATATGTCTTGTCTATTGCTGTTTTGGTTAGTGATTTTTGTCTTATTTCACTGTAGAGCCTCCAGCTCTGCTCAATATGCCTTTAGCTCGCCCTTTTGTTCCACTCGCCCACACATGCGGTGACCTCACCTGGCTTAAATCGTGCCTCTAGAGACAAAACCTCTCATCGTCACTCAATGCCTAGGTTACCTCCACTGTACTCACATCCTACCATACCCATGTCTGTACATTACGCCTTGAATCTATTCTTCCGCGTCCAGAAATCTGCTCCTTTTACTCTGTTCCGAACACACTAGACGACCAGTTCTTATAGCCTTTAGCCGTACCCTTATCCTACTCCTCCTCTGTACCTCTGGTGATGTAGAGGTTAACCCAGGCCCTGAAGCCCCTAGCAGCACTCCCATTCCCCAGGCGCTCTCATTTGTTGACTTCTGTAACCGTAAAAGCCTTGGTTTCATGCATGTTAACATTAGAAGCCTCCTCACTAAGTTTGTTTTTATTCACTGCTTTAGTACACTCCGCCAACCCGGATGTCCTAGCCGTGTCTGAATCCTGGCTTAGGAAGGCCACCAAAAATCCTGATGTTTCCATCCCTAACTATAACATTTTCCGACAAGATACAACTGCCAAAGGGGGCGGATTTGCAATCTACTGCAGAGATAGCCAAACAATTCGAGCTTCTACTTTTAAAAATCCACTTTCCCAGAAACATGTCTCTCACCGTTGCCGCTTGTTATAGACCCCTTTCAACCCCCAGCTGTGCCCTGGACAGCATATGTGAATTGATTGCCCACCATCTATCCTCAGAGTTTGTACTGTTAGGTGACCTAAACTGGGACATGCTTAACACCCCTGCTGTCCTACAATCTCAGCTAGATTCCCTCAATCTCACACATGTGATCAATGAACCCACCAGGTACAACGCTAAATCTGTAACCATGGGCACCCTCTTAGATTTCATCCTGACCAACTTGCCCTCTAAATACACCTCTGCTGTCTTCAACCAGGATCTCAGCAATCACTGCCTCATTGCCTGCATGCGTAATGGGTCTGTGGTCAAACGACCACCTGTCATCACTGTCAAACGCTCCCTAAAACACTTCAGCGAGTAGTCCTTTCTGGCCCGGGTATCCTGGAAGGATATTGACCTCATCCTGTCAGTAGAGGATGCCTGGTTGCTCTTTTAAAGTGCCTTCTTCGCCATCTTAACTTCTTATGGTGGGACGGTAGCGTCCCACCTGGCCAACATCCGTTGAAATTGCAGAGCGCGAAATTCAAACTACAGAATTATTAATTTTTAACTTTAATAAAATCACAAGTGTAATACATCAAATAAAGCTTAACTTCTTGTTAATCCAGCCGTTGTGTCAGATTTCAAAAAGGCTTTACGGCGAAAGCACACAATGCGATTATCTGAGGACAACGCTGCTCATACAAAAGCATGAAAACATATTTCAACCGATATAATAATGTGATATAATAAGTGCCTTTGATCTTCTTCTGTTGGCACTCCAAATGGTCCCAGTTACATCACAAATGGTCCTTTTGTTCAATAATGTCCTTCTTTATATCCATAAAAACTCAGTTTATCTGGCGCGCTTCAGTCTATAATCCACCCAGTTTCCCTCCATCAAAATGCATACAAAATTAATCCCAAACGTTACTAATAAACTTTTCCAAACAAGTCAAACAACGTTTATAATCAAACCTTAGGTACCCTAATATGTAAATAAATGATACAATTTAAGGCGGAGAATCGTTATTATCTTTACCGGAGAAAAATACCAAAGAACGCGCTCTCTTCCACACGCTTGGAAACACTACAGCCAAAATGGGAGCCACTCCTGAGGCCTAGAAAAACTACAACTTCTGGCTCATTCTTCCAAAAACCAGCCTGAAACTCTTTCTAAAGACTGTTGACATCTAGTGGGAGCCCTAGGAACAGCATTCTGGGAGGATTTCGCCTTATAATAAAAGTGACAGCCATTGAAAACATTGGTAGGCTGATTTTTTGTCCTCGGGGTTTCGCCTGCCATATCAGTTTTGTTATACTCACAGACATAATTCTAACAGTTTTAGAAATGTTAGAGTCTTTTCTATCAAAATCCACCAATTATATGCATATCCTAGCTTCTGGGCCTGCGTAACAGGCAGTTTACTTTGGGCACGCTTTTCATCCGGATGTGAAAATACTGCCTTCTACCCAAGAGAGGTTAAATAAACATGGCCCATTCAAAAAAAATATATATATAATAATAATTTAGAACTAAGAACAGATATAGCCCTTGACTGCCCTTGACCAGCACAAAAACATTCTGTGGCGTTCTGCATTTGCATCGAATAGCCCCAGCGATATGCAACTTTTCAGAAAAGTCAGGAACCAATATACTCAGTCAGTTAGGAAAGCTAAGGCTAGCTTTTTCAAAGAGAAATTTGCTTCCTGTAGCACTAATTCCAAAAAGTTTTGGGACACTAAAGTCCATGGGGAATAAGAGCACCTCCTCCCATGCTCTTCAACCGATTGCTGCCCGCACCCTCCCGCACGACTAGCATCACTACTCTGGACGGTTCTTACCTAGAATATGTGGACAACTACAAATACCTAGGTGTCTGGGTAAATTCTCCTTCCAGACTCACATCTCCAATCCAAAATGAAATCTAGAATCTGCTTCCTATTTTGCAACAAAGCCTCCTTCACTCATGCTGCCAAACATACCATCGTAAAACTGACTATCCTACCGATCCTTGACTTCGGCGATATAATTTACAAAATAGCCTCCAACAATCTACTCAGAAAACTGGATGTAGTCTATTACTGTGCCATCTGTTTAGTCACCAAAGCCCCATATACTTCCCACCACTGCAACCTGTATGCTCTCGTTGACTGGCCCTCACTACATATTCGTCACCAAACTCACTGGCTCCAGGTCATCTATAAGTCTTTGCTAGGTAATTCCCCAACTTATCTCAGCTCACTAGTCACCATAGCAGCACCCACCCGTAGCACGCGCTCCAGCAGGTATATTTCATTGGTCATCCCCAAAGCCAACACTTCCTTTTGCCGCCTTTCCTTCCAGTTCTCTGCTGCCAGTGACTGGAACGAATTGCATAATTCACTGAAGCTGGACTCTTATATCTCCCCCTCTAACTTTAAGCATCAGCTGTCAGAGTAGTGTACCGATCACTGTACCTGTACATAGCCCATCTGTAAATAGCACACCCAACTACCTCATCCCCATATTGTTTTAATTTACTTTTCTGCTGTTTTGCACACCAGTTTCTACTTGCTCATCTATCACTCCAGTGTTAATGCTAAATTGTAATTATTTCACCTCTATGGCCTATTTATTGCCGACCTCCCTACTCTTCTACATTTGCACACACTGTACATAGATTTTTCTATTATGTTATTGACTGTATGTTTGTTTGTGTAACTCTGTTGTTTTTGTCGCACTGCTTTGCTTTATCTTGGCCAGGTCGCAGTTGTAAATGAGAACTTGTTCTCAACTGGCCTACCTGGTGAAATAAAAACATCTCTGTCTGAGCCGGAAAGAACCGGCGCAATGGAGTATGGTCATTGTAGTTAATTACTAATTTTATTGGTTTCCCTCCCTCCCTCAGTGTTATTGATCGTTTTAGTTGAGAGTTCTGAAGTTTTGGGACCTGGTAGAGTTGGTTGGCCTGTCTATGGCAGGCTGAGCGCCACCTCATGCCAGCTACGCGCCCTGGCGAACGTGCATCTTGGGTGGCATAATCAGAGGTGTGGATGAAGGCAAGCCTAGAATGCTATTCTAATTGGACCTGCTGTCCCATTGGCATGTGTTTGCCATGGTTTTCCTTCCACTCCTGAGGCCGGTTCCAAACCAAATGCCATACAACACTGATGCATGGCAGTTCTGCATTCTTCAAACGTATTGTTCTCATTGAAAACAATTGGCGTAGCAGATTTATTTGGTGCATAATTTTGTCTGGTTTTCAAGCACTCTAAATACTTACTGGGAGCTGAACCAAGTACCATAGAAGTCATGATTCAGTTATGATCGGCCCATTGGTCCTATCTAATTTCATGGTGTCATCACCCGTCCTCATGTTGTCTTTCCCCATAGGCCTGTGAGAAGTGATTTCCTTACACTTTAAGAGAAAGAGGTGGCTAAGCATGCTCAATTCTCAAATGATAGATGACTTGATAATAGTGATGACAGGACTGTACAGTGATCAGGCTGGTTGACTTATCACAGTGTAGTGTTACTCAATGGCCAGCCAGTTAGACCCACGGTGTGGCCCCAGTGTTGAGGAGGGAGGGGGTCACACACACACACTGGGAGTGAAGGGGGTCAGAGAGGGCTTTTTTAAGAGTGGGTCCTGCTGAAAAGGAGAGGTGTCATGTTGCACTCCGCCCGCTGTAAGATCTATGAGAACGAAGTGGTGTCTGTTTGATGTTGTCATCTCGTTCAGACACTGGATTGGGTGTGCTGGCTGGGACACACTAGCTGAAACATTGTAAAGAAAGAACCTACCTGAGAGTGGCAAAGTTTTAATAAATATTAGACCACCAACACCCTCCATTTAAACCTCCATCTGTACTGGATAATACCCTCAGCCGAACCTGTTGATCTGGGATGAATACGGTTGAACATGGTTACTTGGACAGGAGGGGGACCTGATCCTATATCAGCACTCCTACTGTGAGAGGCTTTATAAATACAGGCCCTGGTCCTCTCCTCCCTTCCCTCCCTTCCCACTCTGTCCCTCCACCAAAGCACCATTTTGTGCATTGAGGTCCATTCAAAGCAGGCCTCTCTATCCAATCTAATGACATTTTCCATGGAAGTCTCCTCACCCTGACAGAACCCAGCCTGGCTGACTGACACTTAATAAAGCCCAGTGTTTGGCTGGCTGATTGAAAGCAGGTGGTGCACTGCAGTCTACTCTCTCTGTATGGAGTCAAGTCTTGTGTGTCCCTATCTGTGCTGTCCCGGTCGAGACACACGCACACATACGCGTGCACATACAGACGAGACACACACACACACACACACACACACACACACACACACACATACACACACACACTGTCCAGTTATGAGTGTGTTGGACTAGACAGTCGCGGCCCTCTCGGGCCCACAGCATTGACCAGTCCAGCAGTCACTCCCTGCTGTCACAGCCTGACACTCAGTCCTGACATCCCAGCTTAACAGCAGCCAGCCAGGCGACAACAAGCAGCCTTTTGTAAGTGCTGAAAAAACATTGGGTAAAGCCAGCTAATACACTCCGGGTCAATATAAGAATAGCCCTACTGTACGTTCTCCTTCCCATTCAGGATGAATGGGCTATGATGAATGGACCGAGTGGTCTTGGCATCATGACTGTGTGATGGTAGAGTATGAGTAAGCAGTCTTCGTTCTTCTGTTTTTGGCCGTGCAGCATTTCTGGTGAAAGTAAATGTCAGGGCATTCATACTTCTTGCGCTTCGCGAGCAGCGCAGAGTTCTTGAGCAGAGCTGTTGTCAAGGAAGTGACTTTGTGTTTATACAGGACCTCCCACCCCATCCTACCGTCAACCAATCATGTCAATGCGGAGCTATGCGGAGCCCTCCGCGTTGTTACATTTGAGAGGCGCACGGCGATGTGGTACGGAGGTCAATACGGCCTCCACAATCCTCCAGAGGCTCCGCAATTGCGTCACACCATCCATACGGAGTCTCCGACCACATTTTCAGATCAACCATAAATTGGCTTTAACTCCCGCTGGCTCTTGTCAACTCTGGGATTCGACGCTATTGTTCTTAGTCTATTTGAAATGTATTATTTCGGGTTGAATCCTATTGGGTTGTCATATGGGCCTGCTAGTTTCTGTTATACAATTCTTGTGTGTATTGGAGTCATCCTTACCGTAGTAAAAAAATCAACGGTTGCGTTGGAAAGTTCAGATTAAGAAAACAGGAGTCAACATTCTGCCGACACATCGGAACAATAATCCATAAATCACTATTCTAACCCATCTCGTTGAATCTCATTTGCTTCGCTCGCTTCCTCCCTCTGCGCATTGGAAGGAGGTGAGAGCCCACTCTCCGGTGAAACTCGATCCTGTGGACCGAAACTATCGCTTGCCCAGAAGTCGTCTGTGTGATTCTGGAGCTCGTGAAATGGAACATTTGTCTGTCGTTGGCCCTGTTCCGCTCTCTCTCCTCCAGTTCTCCAGGCCCCAGTGAAGCAGGAAGGCAGTGGTGTGAGAGGCAGGCCAGGGGGGCTGGGGCTGGCCATCAGGCCAGGTGGGTGTCATCACCCAGGCTGAGCAACACAAGGCTGTCCTGGTGGGGGGCTGGCTGGTCCTTCTCTTCTGAGTGTTTCTCCTCTTAGTAGTTTACTGTAGCTTGTTGTGAAGGGCCTGGGTCTAGTACAGTGTAGCTTGTTGTGAAGGGCCTGGGTCTAGTACAGTGTAGCTTGTTGTGAAGGGCCTGGGTCTAGTACAGTGTAGCTTGTTGTGAAGGGCCTGGGTCTAGTACAGTGTAGCTTGTTGTGAAGGGCCTGGGTCTAGTACAGTGTAGCTTGTTGTGAAGGGCCTGGGTCTAGTACAGTGTAGCTTGTTGCGAAGGGCCTGGGTCTAGTACAGTGTAGCTTGTTGTGAAGGGCCTGGGTCTAGTACAGTGTAGCTTGTTGTGAAGGGCCTGGGTCTAGTACAGTGTAGCTTGTTGCGAAGGGCCTGGGTCTAGTACAGTGTAGCTTGTTGTGAAGGGCCTGGGTCTAGTACAGTGTAGCTTGTTGTGAAGGGCCTGGGTCTAGTACAGTGTAGCTTGTTGTGAAGGGCCTGGGTCTAGTACAGTGTAGCTTGTTGCGAAGGGCCTGGGTCTAGTACAGTGTAGCTTGTTGCGAAGGGCCTGGGTCTAGTACAGTGTAGCTTGTTGCGAAGGGCCTGGGTCTAGTGCAGTGTAGCTTGTTGCGAAGGGCCTGGGTCTAGTGCAGTGTAGCTTGTTGTGAAGGGCCTGGGTCTAGTGCAGTGTAGCTTGTTGTGAAGGGCCTGGGTCTAGTGCAGTGTAGCTTGTTGTGAAGGGCCTGGGTCTAGTACAGTGTAGCTTGTTGTGAAGGGCCTGGGTCTAGTGCAGTGTAGCTTGTTGTGAAGGGCCTGGGTCTAGTGCAGTGTAGCTTGTTGTGAAGGGCCTGGGTCTAGTGCAGTGTAGCTTGTTGTGAGTGTACTGCAAGTCCAAGTTCAGGTGCTTTGTCTTGCCATAGAATAGGCCGAATGAATGTGCAGACCAGGCACATCAATGCGAGAGATGCAGTTAGCTGCATACGTCTTTGGTTGTGGTTATTGGACCGGCAGATCTAAAGGTAAGGTTATGCCTAGAGATGGAACGGCCTGGTTAAGGTTAGGGTTGGGGATAGTAGGTTAGGTTAAAGGTTACGTCAAGGCCTAAGGTTAGCAAACCACTGTACGGAACCATTGACAATCTGCCGGCTATATCACTGCCTACATGTTTTGTTCTTGAGTAGCATGTAGTTGTCTCCATAGACTGATAGCTCACTAGAGATTTGATCTCAGCAACCAACCAGCGGGGGTGACCTTAATAGAGGTCCCCCATTAACAACCAGCCTGTTAGATAATGTGTTCCCAGACAAGGAAGTGTCACATTTAGTTTTTCTCCTGTTTCTGGTCTTCCGGCTCCCTTGGTTATCTGCAGTAATACTTGCATGAACTTCAACACTGTGGGCCAACAAATCCACTAACTTGCAAAGAGGAGATACTGCTAGCACAATTGAAGTGTCCGTGCTTATTCACAGTCTGGAATAGGCTGATGTTGGCATGACCCTTATCACACAACAGACACCACCTCCTCCACCAACACTCAGAGGTAGTAATATAGAGCAGGGCCAATGCCCATTCAGTGTGTGTGTGTAATGAGTGGGGGCTTTGAGGATGGGCACTGTGTGTGTGGGAGGGGTCTACCCAGCTGGCTGTGAGAAAAAGCGTGACACGGCTGCCCACTCCCTCCTAATTGGATCTGGTAGGGGTGTTTTTATTGAAATCACTCACAGGTGCAGGCCCCACTTTAAAGTGGCTCACTACTTCTGAGAGCTTTCAGCTGTCGTGTGTGTGTGTGTGTGTGTGTGTGTGTGTGTGTGTGTGTGTGTGTGTGTGTGTGTGTGTGTGTGTGTGTGTGTGTGTGTGTGTGTGTGTGTGTGTGTGTGTGTGCGCACCCACCCATGTGAGTCGGTGTGTGTGTATTATTTCTCAGACAAAGACATTTATTTTTTTCAGACTGTACCCATTTGGTTTAATAAGTCCTATCGTCTAAGAACAGGTTTGTAGTCCTACCGCCAGTTTGTGAATGAGAACGGGATGTAGAAGGAGCTGAGGTATTTTTACCAGGCCAGGCCTGCACCTGTAACCCACCTTGAACCCCCCCCCGCCCCCCCCCCCCAAGGCCTCATCCAGCCAAAGGTATTCATAAAGGGAGGAAAATGGGACAAGTATGATGAGGGTGAGAGTGTTTCCAGGCCAGAAAAACTGTACTCTACTCCCATAGCATTATAATCCGCTATTTATTCCACTCGCCCAGAGTTGAAAGAAAAAAAAACAATTCAAGTGATATGAAGGACTGTAACAGCCCTGAGCTAGCAATCTAATGGGAAGACAAACACCTTGTCCTCAAGTGTTGTTAAACAAGGTTATTGAACATGTCTTTCACTTCCTCCATCTTTTCTGTCCTAGGACATTCGTAACACGGTGGGCAACGTTCCCATGGAGTGGTACCAGGACTACCCTCACATCGGGTATAACCTGGACGGGAAGAAGATCTTTAAGCCCATCAGGAACAAAGACGAGCTGGATGAGTTCCTGGACAAGATGGAGAACCCAGACTACTGGTGAGATGACAAGGAGCAGATTAGCTCTCTCTCTCCAACACCCTCTCTCTAACACACGCTCGCTCTTCTTTCTCTGTGCTTTTGTTCCGGGAGAAGAGTATCTGTGAACCTGTTTTCACATCTGGTCTCTCCCTCCATCTCCCCCTCCACCAGGCGTACGGTTCATGACAAGACGACAGCCTCAGACATTCGTCTGACAGACGAGCAGGTGGACCTGGTACACCGCCTCCAGAAGGGTCAATTTGGCGACGTCAACTTCAACGAGTACGAGGTAAAGACCTTTATGACTGCCCTCTCACTGCCTGTATCAGGGTCCTATTCATTAGGGCCAAACGTAGCAACACGTTTTTTTACAGAAAAGTAAAACAAGTGTTTCTTATTGGACCAATTCTGCTACTCCCTCTCTGTTTCAGTCCATATTTTTTTTTTTTTTTTTTGGTGCCTAGTGAATACGACCCAGTTTTCACTGTGTTGACGGCTGGCTGCTCTGTTTTGTTAAATGACTGAGCAGATGATTGCTAAAGCATAGCAGCCATTAGAGCAAACTAGACCTCAGTTCATTAGCCCATCCACTTATGTTCTCCACATAACCCAAACCTCGTCTGCACTCCACTCCTCGTCACTTAGAACAAGTCACCCGAAAGCAGACCTGGGTTCAAATACAATCAGAAATCATTTCAGATACTTTAGCTGTGATTTGATTGAGTTGGTGTTGCAATGGAACCAATAGAAATGTCCAACCATTGCAAACCCCGCCCAACTGGCACTGCAGGCAGACGGGAGCAAACGCTCAAAGTATTTGCCAGATTTCATATAGTAGTTGAACCCACGTCTGGAGAGGAGTGAGTTCTCCTGTGCTGCAGTTAACAGGGTTTGCGGGAGAGGTTTTAAATGAATAGTGTTGAATTAAGAAGCCACTGCTGTAGTGTCTAGAATCTAGATGGTGTCATGGCTATCATGGAATCTCGTTAATGCCGGAGTTATTACAGAATCATATTAACTCATTTGTCAGGGGCAAAAACAAGTGTTTTTAAACTTTTAACACGAGGACTGTAAAATAAGAAAATAGCAGGCTAACTCTGTAATGTCGTCATCAGCTACCTGTCTTGGACTTTGGTGGTCCAATGATTCCAGTCCACAGTAATTGGGCTGTCTATTAAACTATGGGTTCCCAGACATTTGTTTCACAAGGGTCTGTCTTCAATCCTAGCAGACCTTGTTTACTTCAGACTTCAGGCTGTGTTCCAAATGTATTTAGCTTATTCTGATATTTTTTTATTTATTATTGTGTGTCTTGTTTTGTATTGCTAGATATTACTGCACTGTTGGCGCTAAATAGCATAAGTGTTTCGCTGCACCTGCGATAACATCTGCAAACTGTGTACGCGACCAATAAACAATCTCTTTTTCTCTCTCATAAACGCTGTGTTTATATTTTAGTCGTCAGTGGACTTCTTCACGAACGAGGTCATGATTCATCCGGTGACTAACAGGCCCCAGGACAAACGGAGCTTCATCCCCTCACTCATAGAGAAGGAGAAGGTAGGTGTCTTTCTTTCTTACACACTGTCTCTGTCTACCTCTCTCTCAAACGCTTTTTCTCTCTCAAACTCTATTTTTCTCCCGCTCTCTCTCTCCCCATTCTAAATACCTCTCTGTTCCTCTCTGCTCACTCAACAGCTTCATGTTTTATGCTGTTAATATATATTTACAATAAATATATAGCAGGCGTTACCACCAGTTTGAATCCTAACTGCTCACACATGTGTGGCGTTAGAATGTAATGATCCCCGCATAGTTGTTCAAGTGGAAGCGGAGGTGAAATTGTGTTATAATGGGGGTTCTGAAATTGGAGGCTTCGAGACGTTAGAGACCCCCCCAAACCCTCAACAATAAAAAGATAGAAACCGTAGCTTTATTAGCCCAGCAATACTTTTTATTAATGTCGGTTTGGTTCTATTCCACTCATTAATCAAGTTAGTCTTTTAGATTTTATGAAGCAGAGCAAATTCTCCCCCATTTTAATACTGTTTGATTGAATTTTTGTACGTTCATTTTAGACATGTGTTTACGCAAACACACACACACACTTAAGTTTCACCACTACTGTTGGCCTGTCTCTCTCTCTCTCCCAGGTTTCGAAGATGGTCCATGCCATAAAGATGGGTTGGATCAAGCCCCGTAAGCCCAAAGAGCGCACCCCTCAGTACTACGACCTGTGGGCCAAGGAGGACCCCAACGCCATCCTGGGGCGCCACAAGATGCACGTCCCCGCCCCCAAGATGAGGCTGCCCGGACACGAGGAGTCCTACAACCCTCCGCCTGAGTACCTTCTCACAGAGGAAGAGGTAAATACTTAATTCATCCCAAAATTCTTAATGTGAATAACATGATGTTCATAGTCTTTGTAATAGTATAAGTCATGATCAATAAAAAGTCACAATACGGTGCAGAGCGTTCGATTTAACAAATATCTGCCGTTTTCAAGAGATTGGTAAATAGATGTTAGAACTATTTGGTTTTAATATCATCACAGTCAGAACTACACAGTTCAGATTATTCCACATGTATCTCTATCAGAGTTATACAGCAAGTAACTGCATGCTTTTCATGATCAGTAAACATCAATTGATCATGTATTTTCAGATACGTTAGGGTAGCCTATCCATTTGGAATTAGCTTGCTTTATCAGAGATTAGGCTTTTGGAAAGAGCTTGACTACGGCAAGTCCTCGTCCTGGTAAAGTTGTCTGTGGACTACTGTCGTCACCACTATAGATTGCAAGCAAATCAAGCCTTCTAGTTTATCCCCTGAAAGTTAGCATGTCAGCTAGCCATGATATGGTCTGTAATGAGCTAGTTAGCCAATTTGAAGTGGTCCATCAGTCAATGTATCCTATCATGTCTGTCAGCGGCAATCATGATTAAATACTGTTAAAAACAATGTTGAAATGGGATACTGTTAGCTAATTTCGCTAGGTATGCCTACGTTGGTGGGAGATAAAAGTACATTAGGGGTATTTATCACTATGTTTAGCCAACTGTACAAAGTTTCTACCGGTAGCTTGTAAAGTAAACATTATCAGCTAACAGTACATCAGCAAATGTACCCTTCTGCTGCTTGACAGGCAGAGCCCACAAAGCATGGGAAATGAACCTAAACCACTCGGGTATATTCAGGTATAGGTCACTTTTATTAGAATCACTCAAATATCCAATATTGGTGGCCAATATTGAGATGTATCGTGAGGCTACACTGACGTATCTGAAATGACATGATCAATTGATTTTAACTGATCATGAAAAGAACTTGCTGTATAACTGATATACACTACCTTTCAAAAGTTTGGGGTCACTTAGAAATGTCCTTGTTTTTTAAAGAAAAGCAAAAAAAAATGTCCATTAAAATAATTAGTGTCTAGTTTGAGAAACAGACGCCTCACAAGTCCGCAACTTCATGAAATAGTACCCGCAAAACACCAGTCTCAACGTGAACAGTGAATAGGCGACTCCAGAACGCTGGCCTTTTAGGCAGAGTTGCAAAGAAAAGCCATATCTCAGACAGGCCAATAAAAATAAAAGATTAAGATGGGCAAAAGAACACAGACACTGGACAGAGGAACTCTGCCAAGAAGGCCAGCATCCAGGTGTCGCCTCTTCACTGTTGATGTTGAGACTGGTGTTTTGCGGGTACTATTTAATGAAGTTGCCAGTTGAGGACTTGTGAGGCGTCCGTTTCTCAAACTAGACATTCTAATGTACATGTCCTCTTGCTCAATTGTGCACCGGGGCCTCCCACTCCTCTTTCTATTCTGGTTAGAGCCAGTTTGCGCTGTTCTGTGAAGGGAGTAGTACACAGCGTTGTACGAGATCTTCGGTTTCTTGGCAATTTCTCGCATGGAATGTCCTTCATTTCTCAGAACAAGAAATTATTGATGAGTTTCAGAAGAAAGTTATTTGTTTCTTGCCATTTTGAGCCTGTAATCAAACCCACAGATCCTGATGCTCCAGATACTCAACTAGTCTAAAGAAGGCCAGTTTTATTGCTTCTTTAATTAGGACAACCGTTTTCAGCTGTACTAACATAATTGCAAAAGAGTTTTCTAGTGATCAATTAGCCTTTTAAAATGATAAACTTGGATTAGCTAACACAACGTGCCATTGGAACACAGGAGTGATGGTTGCTGATAATGGGCCTCTGTACTGCTATGTAGATATTCCATGAAAAATCTGCCGTTTCCAGCTACAAAAGTAATTTACAACATTAACAAAGTCTACACTGTGTTTCTGATCAATTTTATGTTATTTTAATGGACAGAATTTGCTTTTCTTTCAAAAACAAGGACATTTCTAAGTGACCCTAAACTTTTGAACGTTAGTGTACATCATACAGTTAGTTGCCTGCAGACATAAGTCCCACTCTTGAAATACCTTAACTTTGTCTATAGTAAAATGGCCTGCACTATATACTGTAGGCAAAGTACCTCAACTTTGTAGCATAGATCAACTGTAACATTTTGTTAATCCCTCATTAGCTACAGTAGGAAGACCAATCATTCGTAACTTATCAGCCAGTCATTAGTATACAGACCAATCATTAACCAGTACACAGACCAGTCATTAGTATACAGACCAATCACTAACCAGTACACAGACCAGTCATTAGTATACAGACCAATCACTAACCAGTACACAGACCAGTCATCAGTATACAGACCAATCATTAACCAGTACACAGACCAGTCATCAGTATACAGACCAATCACTAACCAGTACACAGACCAGTCATCAGTATACAGACCAATCACTAACCAGTACACAGACCAGTCATCAGTATACAGACCAATCATTAACCAGTACACAGACCAGTCATCAGTATACAGACCAATCATTAACCAGTACACAGACCAGTCATTAGTATACAGACCAATCACTAACCAGTACACAGACCAGTCATTAGTATACAGACCAATCATTAACCAGTACACAGACCAGTCATCAGTATACAGACCAATCACTAACCAGTACACAGACCAGTCATCAGTATACAGTTAGACTAACCATTGGTTCTTCCTCCCCCTGTCAGAGACTGGCGTGGGAGCAGCAGGATGCAGAAGACAGGAAGCTCCCGTTCCTCCCCCAGAAACACTCCTGTCTGAGGGCCGTGCCCGCTTTCTCCCGTTTCATCCACGAGCGCTTCGAACGCTGCCTTGACCTTTACCTGTGTCCCCGCCAGCGCAAGATGAGGGTGAGACTAGAGACCCCGCCTGAATGTCTAGCTAAATAGTTCATAGTTAACCAGTTGCCGGAATCATTTTTATAATAGAGGGACTTTGTTGGTGTGCATTCTGCAAATATTATAAGTGAAGCTATGTGGCTCATTTAGAAGGACCTCTATATTGTCAGATCAATTAGGTGATTCTCCACTCGTGACTCGACTCTATTCATCTCACTTGGTCTCCACAGGTGAATGTGAATCCAGAAGATCTAATCCCCAAGCTGCCCAAACCCAAGGACCTGCAGCCCTTCCCCACCACCATGTCCCTGGTAGGTCAACCACTGAATCTGAATTTCTGTGTGTGATATTTGATTGGAAATGTACCTCCATGGGCTGATGGGCCTAAAAATGTATGTTAAGTGGGCATCAATCATGACCTTAATGATGTGACCTCTCAATAGGTGTACCGTGGCCACACCAGTCTGGTGCGCTCCATCAGTGCGTCTCCCACCGGCCAGTGGCTGGTCTCAGGTATGTGTTAGCTCACTATTCATCAATGTAGTAACGTCTCTGACTCTGTTTGGCTAGCTCTTCAGTTGGCAATTTTCTCAGTCAGGAGCTAACTGTCTCCCTGGCACTCCTTTTCTTCATTTTGCCTGTCTGAGTCAGTAGCGAACTGTCTTGCTCTTTCTGAGTCAGTAGCTAACTGACTGCTTACATCATCCCCCAAAACTTGAGCAATGATGTCATTGTTCTCCAGGCAGTGCTGAGATGTGTAGCGTAAGACAGGTGACCCATACTGGGGCTGTCTGGATCAGAGAGGGAGAGAGAGGCTGGAAAGAATCCAGGGTTTACAGACCAGGAGATGAGCACAGATGCATTTAGGCTCTGCAGCTAGGCGGCCATAATTACTGGAACACGTCTAGGATGATAAATCAATCACAGATCTCCTAGTGTGTCTCCTTTCCCTTCATCCATCCAAGTCGCAAATTGTCTTTGTGTCTTTTATAGCTTCTGGCTGCCTGTCTTTTCTCCACAGCCACAGTCAGGCAGAGAACAATAGGCTCCGACTTTACTTAGGTTGTTAATGTTGGTGCTATGTAGAACATCATCCCTCGTGGTTTGGATTTCTGTGATGAAGGGTAGCAGGCAAAACAGAAGCAATGTAATTACGCACATCGCATTGACTAAAGATTCTTCCCAGGAAAAGGATGTGTACCATTTGAAAGCGGTAACTTGATATACATAGAAGTGAATTGAATAAGACGGAGGTGAGGTTAAGGAAGAAGCGTCTGTGGATTGCTCACTCAGTGTTGTGTAGTTTCCATCAGTTTAATATGGTCTGGGCCTGGGGCACACTGTCAGATATGAAGTAAAGGCTCATATAAAACTACGGTTGCTGTGTCTTTCCACAGGCATGCAGTATTACTGTCTGGAAAGTCTTTGTTCCGTACCAGGACTAAGGCCTATCGTAGTCTGAGTAGGTTTGATTATTGCTAGTATTCTAGATACTGTACAGTATGAAAAGTGCACGGCGGATTTATCATTTGTGCGCCAAAAAATGTATAACATAAAATGGTCACGTCAATTTTTATAACTTTTAATAACAATCTAACTTTTTAAATAGTCTTTGTTCCCTGGCCTTACTCTACGACGACAGGCATGTGAATCCTATTCCCCAAGCCATGGAGACATACTGTCCTGTTATTCATACTGTATGATGTGTAGTTTCATTTAAACACTGCCTACCGATAGAACTCCAAAAGGATGTCAGTTACACCTGATTTGATTCTTTTTCCGTTCACAGCTGTAACAGGCCCTTGGAGAGGGAGGGAGGTGATGTGGGCTAGTCAGAGGAGATAGAGGTGAAGGAGGGAATGAGTGAGCAAGGCTGCGAGGCAGCAATTTAGTGTATATCTGTTAAGTCGTCCATAACAAAGGATTTAATAAAGGCCCATATGCAAAACCACTACAGTCAGTGCCACTCTTTTATCTTGCAGTAAAATATATTCAACCAGTCATAAAGCCCTCTTTCCCACAGTAAAAATGGCAGTTGACAACCTCCTAGGACTTGCAGCCGCCGCCCCCTACCACCCTCACCTCCCACCACTTTGCTTTCCTATTGTGTTAGGGTTCACAGATAATTCATTCTATATCAGTGTGTGGTGACTTTTAATAATGACTTTGACCCGCCCTGTCTCTAGATAGGGGACTGTCTGTCTGGGCACGTCCAAACCTGTAAAACATGATGATGACCGACCCTACTCAGAGCATTCTCTCAGGACTGGAATTAGTTTCATAGCCTTGATAATGCTGCTTATTTTTCATTTTGTTGCATAGCGACAGTTATATACTACATCCCATAGGGCTCTGGTCAAAAGTAGTGCACTATGTAGGGAATAGGGTGCCATTTGGGACACAAGCAGTACATTATACTGAGCATCCTGGGTTGCACTGGGGCTTGACTGTGTACGGTATATTCACACCCACACTCCCAGCAGTAAACAAACTTGGGTTCTGGTGTTCCCGGCTCAACATTCCCTACTAATGGTGTGGCCACAATAGGTTGCGTGTTGCAGTGGCAGCTCCTCCAGCTCTAGCCTCCCTGACAGGCAGCGTTCCCTCTGAAATCTGACTAGGGCTGTTCCCTTAACCTTCAACCCTTCCCTAGTGGGAAGGACTGGGAAGGACAGAATTCCTCCCTCCACACACCGGCCAGGATTGGAACGTCACCAGCTTTTTATGGAAGTACAGAACAGGGATATCTCTTAGAGATGTAGCCCACTGGGTCAGACCTGGGGCATCACAGACACGCTAAGGTTAGGTGAAGTCCACTATCTAGTCTCTGGTTTTTGCTCGCTCTCTCGCTAGCTCTCTCGTTCTCTCTCGCTAGCTCTCTCGTTCTCTCACGCGCTCTCACGCGCTCTCACGCGCTCTCTCTCGCTCTCTCTCGCTCTCTCTCGCTCTCTCTCGCTCTCTCTCGCTCTCTCTCGCTCTCTCTCGCTCTCTCTCGCTCTCTCTCGCTCTCTCTCGCTCTCTCTCGCTCTCTCTCGCTCTCTCTCGCTCTCTCTCGCTCTCTCTCGCTCTCTCTCGCTCTCTCTCTTTCTCTCGTTCTCGTTCTCTCTCGTTCTCGTTCTCTCTCTCTCTCGTGTTCTCTCTCTCGTTCTCTCTCTCGTTCTCTCTCTCGTTCTCTCTCTCGTCCTCTCTCTCGTTCTCTCTCTCTCTGTCTCTCTCTCTCTGTCTCTCTCTCTCTGTCTCTCTCTCTCTCTCTCTCTCTCTCTCTCTCGCTCTCTCTCTCTCTCGCTCTCTCTCTCGCTCTCTCTCTCTCTCTCTCTCTCTCTCTCTCTCTCTCTCTCTCGCGCTCTCTCGCGCTCTCTCGCGCTCTCTCGCGCTCTCTCGCGCTCTCTCGCGCTCTCTCGCGCTCTCTCGCGCTCTCTCGCGCGCTCTCGCGCTCTCTCGCGCTCTCTCTCGCTCGCTCTCTCTCTCTCTCTCGTTCTCACTCTCGTTCTCACTCTCTCTCTCATTCTCACTCTCGTTCTCTCTCTAGCTCTCGTTCTCTCTCTAGCTCTCGTTCTCTCTCTCGTTCTCTCTCTCGTTCTCACTCTCGTTCTCACTCTCGTTCTCACTCTAGCTCTCGTTCTCTCTCTCGTTCTCACTCTCGTTCTCACTCTAGCTCTCGTTCTCTCTCTAGCTCTCGTTCTCTCGTTCTCTCTCTCGTTCTCACTCTCGTTCTCTCTCTCGTTCTCTCTCTAGCTCTCGTTCTCTCTCTAGCTCTCGTTCTCTCTCTAGCTCTCGTTCTCTCTCTCGTTCTCTCTCTCTCTCGTTCTCTCTCTCTCTCGTTCTCTCTCTCTCTCGTTCTCGCGCTCTCGTTCTCGCGCTCTTGTTTTGTCTTCGTTCTCACTCTCGTTCTCGCTCTCGTTCTCTCTCTAGCTCTCGTTCTCGCTCTCGTTCTCTCTCTAGCTCTCGTTCTCTCTCTAGCTCTCGTTCTCTCTCTAGCTCTCGTTCTCTCTCTAGCTCTCGTTCTCTCTCTAGCTCTCGTTCTCTCTCTAGCTCTCGTTCTCTCTCTAGCTCTCGTTCTCTCTCTAGCTCTCGTTCTCTCTCTAGCTCTCGTTCTCTCTCGTTCTCTCTCGTTCTCACTCTCGTTCTCTCTCGTTCTAGCTCTCGTTCTCTCTCTAGCTCTCGTTCTCTCTCTAGCTCTCGTTCTCTCTCTCTCTCGTTCTCTCTCTCTCTCGTTCTCTCTCTCTCTCGTTCTCTCTCTTTCTTGTTCTCTCTCTCTTTCTTGTTCTCTCTCTCTTTCTTGTTCTCTCTCTCTTTCTTGTTCGCTCTCTCTCGTTCTCTCTCGTTCTCTCTCTCTCGTTCTCTCTCGTTCTCGTTCTCTCTCTCGTTCTCGTTCTCTCTCTCGTTCTCTCTCTCTTTCTCTCTCTCGTTCTCGTTCTCTCTCTCGTTCTCTCTCTCGTTCTCGTTCTCTCTCTCGTTCTCTCTCTCGTTCTCTCTCTCGTTCTCTCTCTCTCTCGTTCTCTCTCTCGTTCTCGTTGTCTCTCTCTCTCGTTGTCTCTCTCGTTCTCTCTCTCTCGTTGTCTCTCTCTCGTTCTCTCTCTCTCGTTGTCTCTCTCTCGTTCTCTCGTTCTCTCTCTCTCGTTGTCTCTCTCGTTCTCTCTCTCTCGTTGTCTCTCTCGTTCTCTCTCTCTCGTTGTCTCTCTCGTTCTCTCTCGTTCTTTCTCTTTCTTTCTTTGTCTCGCTCGCTCCACAACAGGAAGAACACAGCCCTGTAAACCAGAGAGCAACAACACTACCAAGAGGCTACCTACCATTAACTGAGGGACATGTTTTTGTGACAGCTGGCTGGCTGTGTCCTTCGGTGCTCACACAGATGGTCACCATTGTGTTGGGTTCCACTTCTACTACTGCCATTACAGGGTTAATACTTAGGCCATAAGCTGCAATCATCATTTGGATATTGAATCGCCGGTCTGTTTTTGTTTGGCGCTAGAAAGAGGAGAGGAGTGTAATGTTGTTACTACCTGGGCTTTCAAACCAAGGTGTCCTAGAAAGAGGAGAGGAATGTAATGTTGTCACTACCTGGGCTTTCAAACCAAGGTGTCCTAGAAAGAGGAGAGGAGTGTAATGTTGTCACTACCTGGGCTTTCAAACCAAGGTGTCCTAGAAAGAGGAGAGGAGTGTAATGTTGTCACTACCTGGGCTTTCAAACCAAGGTGTCCTAGAAAGAGGAGAGGAGTGTAATGTTGTTACTACCTGGGCTTTCAAACCAAGGTGTCCTAGAAAGAGGAGAGGAGTGTAATGTTGTCACTACCTGGGCTTTCAAACCAAGGTGTCCTAGAAAGAGGAGAGGAGTGTAATGTTGTCACTACCTGGGCTTTCAAACCAAGGTGTCCTAGAAAGAGGAGAGGAGTGTAATGTTGTCACTACCTGGGCTTTCAAACCAAGGTGTCCTAGAAAGAGGAGAGGAGTGTAATGTTGTCACTGCCTGGGCTTTCAAACCAAGGTGTCCTAGAAAGAGGAGAGGAGTGTAATGTTGTCACTGCCTGGGCTTTCAAACCAAGGTGTCCTAGAAAGAGGAGAGGAATGTAATGTTGTCACTACCTGGGCTTTCAAACCAAGGTGTCCTAGAAAGAGGAGAGGAGTGTAATGTTGTCACTACCTGGGCTTTCAAACCAAGGTGTCCTAGAAAGAGGAGAGGAGTGTAATGTTGTCACTACCTGGGCTTTCAAACCAAGGTGTCATAGAAAGAGGAGAGGAGTGTAATGTTGTCACTGCCTGGGCTTTCAAACCAAGGTGTCCTAGAAAGAGGAGAGGAGTGTAATGTTGTCACTGCCTGGGCTTTCAAACCAAGGTGTCCTAGAAAGAGGAGAGGAATGTAATGTTGTCACTACCTGGGCTTTCAAACCAAGGTGTCCTAGAAAGAGGAGAGGAGTGTAATGTTGTTACTACCTGGGCTTTCAAACCAAGGTGTCCTAGAAAGAGGAGAGGAGTGTAATGTTGTCACTGCCTGGGCTTTCAAACCAAGGTGTCCTAGAAAGAGGAGAGGAGTGTAATGTTGTCACTACCTGGGCTTTCAAACCAAGGTGTCCTAGAAAGAGGAGTGTAATGTTGTCACTGCCTGGGCTTTCAAACCAAGGTGTCCTAGAAAGAGGAGAGGAATGTAATGTTGTTACTACCTGGGCTTTCAAACCAAGGTGTCCTAGAAAGAGGAGGGGAGTGTAATGTTGTTACTACCTGGGCTTTCAAACCAAGGTGTCCTAGAAAGAGGAGAGGAATGTAATGTTGTCACTACCTGGGCTTTCAAACCAAGGTGTCCTAGAAAGAGGAGAGGAGTGTAATGTTGTCACTACCTGGGCTTTCAAACCAAGGTGTCCTAGAAAGAGGAGAGGAGTGTAATGTTGTTACTACCTGGGCTTTCAAACCAAGGTGTCCTAGAAAGAGGAGAGGAGTGTAATGTTGTCACTACCTGGGCTTTCAAACCAAGGTGTCCTAGAAAGAGGAGAGGAGTGTAATGTTGTCACTACCTGGGCTTTCAAACCAAGGTGTCCTAGAAAGAGGAGAGGAATGTAATGTTGTTACTACCTGGGCTTTCAAACCAAGGTGTCCTAGAAAGAGGAGGGGAGTGTAATGTTGTTACTACCTGGGCTTTCAAACCAAGGTGTCCTAGAAAGAGGAGAGGAATGTAATGTTGTCACTACCTGGGCTTTCAAACCAAGGTGTCCTAGAAAGAGGAGAGGAGTGTAATGTTGTCACTACCTGGGCTTTCAAACCAAGGTGTCCTAGAAAGAGGAGAGGAGTGTAATGTTGTTACTACCTGGGCTTTCAAACCAAGGTGTCCTAGAAAGAGGAGAGGAGTGTAATGTTGTCACTACCTGGGCTTTCAAACCAAGGTGTCCTAGAAAGAGGAGAGGAGTGTAATGTTGTCACTACCTGGGCTTTCAAACCAAGGTGTCCTAGAAAGAGGAGAGGAGTGTAATGTTGTCACTGCCTGGGCTTTCAAACCAAGGTGTCCTAGAAAGAGGAGAGGAGTGTAATGTTGTCACTGCCTGGGCTTTCAAACCAAGGTGTCCTAGAAAGAGGAGAGGAGTGTAATGTTGTTACTACCTGGGCTTTCAAACCAAGGTGTCCTAGAAAGAGGAGAGGAATGTAATGTTGTCACTACCTGGGCTTTCAAACCAAGGTGTCCTAGAAAGAGGAGAGGAGTGTAATGTTGTTACTACCTGGGCTTTCAAACCAAGGTGTCCTAGAAAGAGGAGAGGAGTGTAATGTTGTCACTACCTGGGCTTTCAAACCAAGGTGTCCTAGAAAGAGGAGAGGAGTGTAATGTTGTCACTACCTGGGCTTTCAAACCAAGGTGTCCTAGAAAGAGGAGAGGAGTGTAATGTTGTTACTACCTGGGCTTTCAAACCAAGGTGTCCTAGAAAGTCCCCACTCCATCAAAGTACCTCCCCCTGGAGCCTCAGTTGATCGTGCTGACCAATAGCGCTGCTCCCATCTGTTGACTTACATTGTGGTTTGCCCTCGACAACTGAGCCTTGAACTGTGCTCTGAGGTTACAAACCACACGCCCGTTTTAGTTTTATTCTCTACATTTGCTAAATGCTCTCATCCTGTCCAGTGACACAGCCTTGTATTTATGTCAGATTGACATAAAAATATTCTGCTTGTCGTATTCTCAAGTAGGCGAGTAAGCACACTCCTGGATGTGTTTCAGAGGAAACCATTGAAATAGACCTAGAAGGAAGTCCCTCAGTAGAAAAGGAACAGCATAGTTGTGACTTCTTAACAGTTTCACAGCTCTAGACCTCTCCTCATACACTAGTGATTCCTTTCCAACGCCTGTGCTGCCTGATGGATGGGGCTCTCTCACTTTCTCTCTGTCTCTAAACCACCAGCAGCCCTGGATGCAACCTCCTGGTCGGGCCTGTCCCTCCAGTTCTATATCTGTTTCTGCCAGAGAGCTCAGTACTTCAAATAGATTATGTTTGTCCAGGATCTGTTTTTCCCTCCGTGTTTTCCTTGTATTTATGGAGCGTTCAGGTATAGAAGTTAAAATACAACTATTTTCCTACTACCTCTCACTCTTACGTTGGAGCGGTTGAGCGTCAGCGGTGTTATCGAAGGGGGTTGGTTTGCGTAGCGTCTGTGAGTTCCCAGATGTCCGTATTGTGTGCCAGCAGTAAGGAGCGATTGGCTCCTGTGGTTCTGATTAGGACCTGAATCTTTCTTTGTCAAACCAACCTCAACAGGAAAGGGAAGACCAACGGACGCTAAAGTTCTTTCATGCCAAAGTATTGTCCAAAAGAAAGGTTGATAAATCTCACTGCGCCAGGGCTCCTAATAGAGCTGTGATGGCAAACCAAACTGCAAAATCAGACCAATACAGGAGGTTACTAGAAATATAACCCCTCCATGTCCGTAACATAGAGATGAAGCCAGTAGAGGTATAGTGGCAGAGAAAAAGACGGTCAAATGCAAATGATCCTTAGGCAGTAGTCTGATACTGCATGCGCTCCCAGAAGGCATTAGTGAGTTAGTGTGTGCAGAGGGGCCCGATGTGTCATTGGCTGTGTCCCACAAGGCCCTATGGGCTCTGGTCCAAAGTAGTTCACTATATAGGGAATAGGGTGCCATTTGGGGATGCACACATTGTGACCGGCAGTTGGAGAGGGAGAGGCAGTCTGTTTTCACTCAGCTGATGAGCAGTGGGCTGGCCAGGAAACCTGTCCCGACCCGCCATGTCTGCTACTTATGATGTGTATTATACACAGATAACTTTTAACACACTCACACAGATAACTTTTAACGCATATGTGAACCACACAGATAACTTTTAACACACATGTCAACCACACACACACAAGGTATTGATAACGTATTGAAGAGGTTTATATTCTATTTTTGAAATATAAAGATATGCTACATTGCCTTTAGGTTTTATCTGCACTTTCCCACTGTTACTGTATATCACAATATTATTAATCAACACAGCCTCCCCATCAACTAACCCCTGTCTAGTAGTGACACGAACCAGGCCCACTCCCCCTCTACTCCCCCCTCTGCTCTCCTCCTTTACTTCCCTCATCTACTCTCCTCCTCTGCTCTCCTCCTCTATTCTCTTCCTCTACTCTCCTCCTCTACTCTCCTCCTCTACTTCCCTCCTCTACTCTCCTCCTCTACTTCCCTCCTCTACTCTCCTCCTCCTCTACTCCTCTTCTCTTCCTCTCCTCTACTCTCCTCCTCTACTCTCCTCCACTACTCTCCTCCTCTCCTCCTCTCCCCTCCTCTACTCTCCTCCTCTATTCTCATCTTCTACTCTCCTCTACTCCCCTTCTCTACTCACCTCTATTCTCCTCTACTCTTCTCCTCTATTCTCCTCCTCTACCCTCCTCCTCTACTCTCCTTCTATATTCTCCTCCTCTACTCCCCTCCTCTACTCTCCTCCTCTACTCTCCTTCTCTACTCTCCTTCTCTACTCTCCTACCCTCCTCCTCTACTCTCCTCCTTCTCTACTCTCCTACCCTCCTCCTCTACTCTCCTCCTCTCCTCCTCCTCTACTCTCCTCCTCTCCTCCTCCTCTACTCTCCTCCTCCTCTACTCTCCTCCTCCTCTACTCTCCTCCTCCTCTACTCTCCTCCTCTCCTCTACTCTCCTCCTCTCCTCTACTCTCCTCCTCCTCTACTCTCCTCCTCCTCTACTCTCCTCCTCCTCTACTCTCCTCCTCCTCTACTCTCCTCCTCCTCTACTCTCCTTCTTCTCTCCACCTCCTCTACTCTCCTTCTCTCCTCCTCCTCTGCTCTCCTCCTCTCCTCCTCCTCTGCTCTCCTCCTCTCCTCCTCCTCTGCTCTCCTCCTCTCCTCCTCCTCTGCTCTCCTCTCCACCTCTGTTCTACTCCTCCACCATTTAGTTTCTGCTCCCCTCTCATTGAGGTTAGTCAGCCTGCTAGCTCAGAGCTTTCCCAGTTTATTTATGAGCCACTTTAAGACTTTCACGCTGTGGTAACTCAACGACGCGCGGTGTCCGGAGACCACACCTGCTGCAGCTGGGGCTGAGGTGACCAGCTTACTGACTGGCGTAAGTGTGACTGTGATGCATGTATGAGCACACGCACATAGTCACACACACACGCACGCTCGCATACACATTCTCTCACACAATCACACACACACACACACACACATTGCTGTTCAGGGCCCCATGTTAACCCTGTACTCTGACCTTTGACCCTCTCTCTCCCTTCAGGCTCAGACGATTTCACTGTGCGCTTCTGGGAGGTCAACACGGGGCGCTGCATGAAGACTCTGGAGGTGGGCGGAGCTGTGAAGAGCGTGGCGTGGAACCCCAACCCGGCCGTCTGCCTGGTGGCCGTGTGCTTGTAAGTCTCCTCCTCATACAGTCTCTTTCCTCCTAATGGTTGCTCTCTTAAAATCCTCCCCTCTGTTTTGAGGTGTCTGTGTCTTCATTACTGAACATACTGTATGTGTTGACGGACAGAATGATTTTATAGTGTACCGTCTGGGGTATCCCAATAACCACTGTAACCAGTTTATAATTAAGCAAAAAGACACGAGGGGTTGTGGTATATGGCCAATATAAGGCTTAAGGCTTCAGGCATGACGCAGCTTCACACTATAAGCTGGTCTCTCAAATTCAATCTGCTTTATTGGCATGAACAACGTTTTGTTGTTAAATCAGTACTACAACTACCATCATCATCATTACATCAGTACTACAACTACCATCATCATCATTACATCAGTACTACAACTACCATCATCATCATTACATCAGTACTACAACTACCATGATCATCATTACATCAGTACTACAACTACCATCATCATCATTACATTAGTACTACAACTACCATCATCATTACATCAGTACTACAACTACCATCATCATCATTACATCAGTACTACAACTACCATCATCATTACATCAGTACTACAACTACCATCATCATCATTACATCAGTACTACAACTACCATCATCATCATTACATCAGTACTACAACTACCATCATCATTACATCAGTACTACAACTACCATCATCATCAGTACTACAACTACCATCATCATTACATCAGTACTACAACTACCATCATCATCATTACATCAGTACTACAACTACCACCATCATCATTACATCAGTACTACAACTACCATCATCATCATTACATCAGTACTACAACTACCATCATCATCATTACATCAGTACTACAACTACCATCATCATCATTACATCAGTACTACAACTACCATCATCATCATTACATCAGTACTACAACTACCATCATCATCATTACATCAGTACTACAACTACCATCATCATCATTACATCAGTACTACAACTACCACCATCATCAGTACTACAACTACCATCATCATCATTACATCAGTACTACAACTACCATCATCATCATTACATCAGTACTACAACTACCATCATCATCATTACATCAGTACTACAACTACCATCATCATCATTACATCAGTACTACAACTACCATCATCATCATTACATCAGTACTACAACTACCATCATCATCATTACATCAGTACTACAACTACCATCATCATCATTACATCAGTACTACAACTACCACCATCATCAGTACTACAACTACCATCATCATCATTACATCAGTACTACAACTACCATCATCATCATTACATCAGTACTACAACTACCATCATCATCATTACATCAGTACTACAACTACCATCATCATCATTACATCAGTACTACAACTACCATCATCATCATTACATCAGTACTACAACTACCATCATCATCATTACATCAGTACTACAACTACCATCATCATCATTACATCAGTACTACAACTACCATCATCATCATTACATCAGTACTACAACTACCATCATCATCATTACATCAGTACTACAACTACCATCATCATCATTACATCAGTACTACAACTACCATCATCATCATTACATCAGTACTACAACTACCATCATCATCATTACATCAGTACTACAACTACCATCATCATCATTACATCAGTACTACAACTACCATCATCATCATTACATCAGTACTACAACTACCATCATCGTTACATCAGTACTACAACTACCATCATCATCATTACATCAGTACTACAACTACCATCATCATCATTACATCAGTACTACAACTACCATCATCATCATTACATCAGTACTACAACTACCATCATCATCATTACATCAGTACTACAACTACCATCATCATTACATCAGTACTACAACTACCATCATCAGTACATCAGTACTACAACTACCATCATCATCATTACATCAGTACTACAACTACCATCATCAGTACATCAGTACTACAACTACCATCATCATCATTACATCAGTACTACAACTACCATCATCATCATTACATCAGTACTACAACTACCATCATCATCATTACATCAGTACTACAACTACCATCATCATCATTACATCAGTACTACAACTACCATCATCAGTACATCAGTACTACAACTACCATCATCATCATTACATCAGTACTACAACTACCATCATCATCATTACATCAGTACTACAACTACCATCATCATCATTACATCAGTACTACAACTACCATCATCATCATTACATCAGTACTACAACTACCATCATCATTACATCAGTACTACAACTACCATCATCATCATTACATCAGTACTACAACTACCATCATCATCATTACATCAGTACTACAACTACCATCATCATCATTACATCAGTACTACAACTACCATCATCATCATTACATCAGTACTACAACTACCATCATCATCATTACATCAGTACTACAACTACCATCATCATCATTACATCAGTACTACAACTACCATCATCATCATTACATCAGTACTACAACTACCATCATCATCATTACATCAGTACTACAACTACCATCATCATCATTACATCAGTACTACAACTACCATCATCATCATTACATTAGTACTACAACTACCATCATCATCATTACATCAGTACTACAACTACCATCATCATCAGTACATCAGTACTACAACTACCATCATCATTACATCAGTACTACAACTACCATCATCATCATTACATCAGTACTACAACTACCATCATCATTACATCAGTACTACAACTACCATCATCATCATTACATCAGTACTACAACTACCATCATCATCATTACATCAGTACTACAACTACCATCATCATCATTACATCAGTACTACAACTACCATCATCATTACATCAGTACTACAACTACCATCATCAGTACATCAGTACTACAACTACCATCATCATCATTACATCAGTACTACAACTACCATCATCAGTACATCAGTACTACAACTACCATCATCATTACATCAGTACTACAACTACCATCATCATCATTACATCAGTACTACAACTACCATCATCAGTACATCAGTACTACAACTACCATCATCATCATTACATCAGTACTACAACTACCATCATCAGTACATCAGTACTACAACTACCATCATCATCATTACATCAGTACTACAACTACCATCATCAGTACTACAACTACCATCATCAGTACATCAGTACTACAACTACCATCATCAGTACATCAGTACTACAACTACCATCATCATCAGTACTACAACTACCATCATCATCAGTACTACAACTACCATCATCATCATTACATCAGTACTACAACTACCATCATCATCATTACATCAGTACTACAACTACCATCATCATCATTACATCAGTACTACAACTACCATCATCATCATTACATCAGTACTACAACTACCATCATCATCATTACATCAGTACTACAACTACCATCATCATCAGTACATCAGTACTACAACTACCATCATCATCATTACATCAGTACTACAACTACCATCATCATCATTACATCAGTACTACAACTACCATCATCATTACATCAGTACTACAACTACCATCATCATCATTACATCAGTACTACAACTACCATCATCATCATTACATCAGTACTACAACTACCATCATCATCATTACATCAGTACTACAACTACCATCATCATTACATCAGTACTACAACTACCATCATCAGTACATCAGTACTACAACTACCATCATCATCATTACATCAGTACTACAACTACCATCATCAGTACATCAGTACTACAACTACCATCATCATTACATCAGTACTACAACTACCATCATCATCATTACATCAGTACTACAACTACCATCATCAGTACATCAGTACTACAACTACCATCATCATCATTACATCAGTACTACAACTACCATCATCAGTACATCAGTACTACAACTACCATCATCATCATTACATCAGTACTACAACTACCATCATCAGTACATCAGTACTACAACTACCATCATCAGTACATCAGTACTACAACTACCATCATCATTACATTAGTACTACAACTACCATCATCATTACATCAGTACTACAACTACCATCATCATCGTTACATTAGTACTACAACTACCATCATCATTACATCAGTACTACAACTACCATCATCATCATTACATCAGTACTACAACTACCATCATCATCATTACATCAGTACTACAACTACCATCATCATCATTACATCAGTACTACAACTACCATCATCAGTACATCAGTACTACAACTACCATCATCATCATTACATCAGTACTACAACTACCATCATCATCATTACATCAGTACTACAACTACCATCATCATCAGTACTACAACTACCATCATCATCAGTACTACAACTACCATCATCATCAGTACTACAACTACCATCATCATCAGTACTACAACTACCATCATCATCATTACATCAGTACTACAACTACCATCATCATCATTACATCAGTACTACAACTACCATCATCATCATTACATCAGTACTACAACTACCATCATCATCATTACATCAGTACTACAACTACCATCATCATTACATCAGTACTACAACTACCATCATCATTACATCAGTACTACAACTACCATCATCATTACATCAGTACTACAACTACCATCATTATTACATCAGTACTACAACTACCATCATCATCATTACATTAGTACTACAACTACCATCATCATTACATCAGTACTACAACTACCATCATCATCATTACATCAGTACTACAACTACCATCATCATCATTACATCAGTACTACAACTACCATCATCATCATTACATCAGTACTACAACTACCATCATCATCATTACATCAGTACTACAACTACCATCATCATCATTACATCAGTACTACAACTACCATCATCATCATTACATTAGTACTACAACTACCATCATCATCATTACATCAGTACTACAACTACCATCATCATCATTACATCAGTACTACAACTACCATCATCATTACATCAGTACTACAACTACCATCATCATCATTACATCAGTACTACAACTACCATCATCATCATTACATCAGTACTACAACTACCATCATCATCGTTACATCAGTACTACAACTACCATCATCATCGTTACATCAGTACTACAACTACCATCATCATCATTACATCAGTACTACAACTACCATCATCATCATTACATCAGTACTACAACTACCATCATCATTACATTAGTACTACAACTACCATCATCATCATTACATCAGTACTACAACTACCATCATCATCATTACATCAGTACTACAACTACCATCATTACATCAGTACTACAACTACCATCATCATCGTTACATCAGTACTACAACTACCATCATCATCGTTACATCAGTACTACAACTACCATCATCATCGTTACATCAGTACTACAACTACCATCATCATCGTTACATCAGTACTACAACTACCATCATCATCATTACATCAGTACTACAACTACCATCATCATCATTACATCAGTACTACAACTACCATCATCATTACATCAGTACTACAACTACCATCATCATCATTACATCAGTACTACAACTACCATCATCATCGTTACATCAGTACTACAACTACCATCATCATCGTTACATCAGTACTACAACTACCATCATCATCATTACATCAGTACTACAACTACCATCATTACATCAGTACTACAACTACCATCATTACATCAGTACTACAACTACCATCATCATCATTACATCAGTACTACAACTACCATCATCATCATTACATCAGTACTACAACTACCATCATCATCAGTACATCAGTACTACAACTACCATCATCATTACATCAGTACTACAACTACCATCATCGTTACATCAGTACTACAACTACCATCATCATCGTTACATCAGTACTACAACTACCATCATCATCGTTACATCAGTACTACAACTACCATCATCATTACATCAGTACTACAACTACCATCATCATCATTACATCAGTACTACAACTACCATCATCATCATTACATCAGTACTACAACTACCATCATCATCATTACATCAGTACTACAACTACCATCATCATCATTACATCAGTACTACAACTACCATCATCATCATTACATCAGTACTACAACTACCATCATCATTACATCAGTACTACAACTACCATCATCATCATTACATCAGTACTACAACTACCATCATTACATCAGTACTACAACTACCATCATCATCATTACATCAGTACTACAACTACCATCATCATTACATCAGTACTTCAACTACCATCATCATCATTACATTAGTACTACAACTACCATCATCATTACATCAGTACTACAACTACCATCATCATCATTACATCAGTACTACAACCACCATCATCATTACATCAGTACTACAACTACCATCATCATCATTACATCAGTACTACAACTACCATCATCATCATTACATTAGTACTACAACTACCATCATCATTACATCAGTACTACAACTACCATCATCATCATTACATCAGTACTACAACCACCATCATCATTACATCAGTACTACAACTACCATCATCATCATTACATCAGTACTACAACTACCATCATCATCATTACATCAGTACTACAACTACCATCATCATCATTACATCAGTACTACAACTACCATCATCATCATTACATCAGTACTACAACTACCATCATCATCAGTACTACAACTACCATCATCATCATTACATCAGTACTACAACTACCATCATCATCATTACATCAGTACTACAACTACCATCATCATCATTACATCAGTACTACAACTACCATCATCATCATTACATCAGTACTACAACTACCATCATCATCGTTACATCAGTACTACAACTACCATCATTATTACATCAGTACTACAACTACCATCATCATCATTACATCAGTACTACAACTACCATCATCATCATTACATCAGTACTACAACTACCATCATCATTACATTAGTACTACAACTACCATCATCATCATTACATCAGTACTACAACTACCATCATCATCATTACATCAGTACTACAACTACCATCATTACATCAGTACTACAACTACCATCATCATCGTTACATCAGTACTACAACTACCATCATCATCGTTACATCAGTACTACAACTACCATCATCATCGTTACATCAGTACTACAACTACCATCATCATCGTTACATCAGTACTACAACTACCATCATCATCGTTACATCAGTACTACAACTACCATCATCATCATTACATCAGTACTACAACCACCATCATCATTACATCAGTACTACAACTACCATCATCATCATTACATCAGTACTACAACTACCATCATCATCATTACATTAGTACTACAACTACCATCATCATTACATCAGTACTACAACTACCATCATCATCATTACATCAGTACTACAACCACCATCATCATTACATCAGTACTACAACTACCATCATCATCATTACATCAGTACTACAACTACCATCATCATCATTACATCAGTACTACAACTACCATCATCATCATTACATCAGTACTACAACTACCATCATCATCATTACATCAGTACTACAACTACCATCATCATCAGTACTACAACTACCATCATCATCATTACATCAGTACTACAACTACCATCATCATCATTACATCAGTACTACAACTACCATCATCATCATTACATCAGTACTACAACTACCATCATCATCATTACATCAGTACTACAACTACCATCATCATCATTACATCAGTACTACAACTACCATCATCATCATTACATCAGTACTACAACTACCATCATCATCGTTACATCAGTACTACAACTACCATCATCATCGTTACATCAGTACTACAACTACCATCATCATCATTACATCAGTACTACAACTACCATCATCATCATTACATTAGTACTACAACTACCATCATCATCATTACATCAGTACTACAACTACCATCATCATCAGTACTACAACTACCATCATCATCATTACATCAGTACTACAACTACCATCATCATCATTACATCAGTACTACAACTACCATCATCATCGTTACATCAGTACTACAACTACCATCATTATTACATCAGTACTACAACTACCATCATCATCATTACATCAGTACTACAACTACCATCATCATCATTACATCAGTACTACAACTACCATCATCATTACATTAGTACTACAACTACCATCATCATCATTACATCAGTACTACAACTACCATCATCATCATTACATCAGTACTACAACTACCATCATTACATCAGTACTACAACTACCATCATCATCGTTACATCAGTACTACAACTACCATCATCATCGTTACATCAGTACTACAACTACCATCATCATCGTTACATCAGTACTACAACTACCATCATCATCGTTACATCAGTACTACAACTACCATCATCATCGTTACATCAGTACTACAACTACCATCATCATCGTTACATCAGTACTACAACTACCATCATCATCGTTACATCAGTACTACAACCACCATCATCATTACATCAGTACTACAACTACCATCATCATCATTACATTAGTACTACAACTACCATCATCATTACATCAGTACTACAACTACCATCATCATCATTACATCAGTACTACAACCACCATCATCATTACATCAGTACTACAACTACCATCATCATCATTACATCAGTACTACAACTACCATCATCATCATTACATCAGTACTACAACTACCATCATCATCATTACATCAGTACTACAACTACCATCATCATCATTACATCAGTACTACAACTACCATCATCATCAGTACTACAACTACCATCATCATCATTACATCAGTACTACAACTACCATCATCATCATTACATCAGTACTACAACTACCATCATCATCATTACATCAGTACTACAACTACCATCATCATCATTACATCAGTACTACAACTACCATCATCATCATTACATCAGTACTACAACTACCATCATCATCATTACATCAGTACTACAACTACCATCATCATCATTACATCAGTACTACAACTACCATCATCATCATTACATCAGTACTACAACTACCATCATCATCATTACATCAGTACTACAACTACCATCATCATCATTACATCAGTACTACAACTACCATCATCATCATTACATCAGTACTACAACTACCATCATCATCATTACATCAGTACTACAACTACCATCATTATTACATCAGTACTACAACTACCATCATTATTACATCAGTACTACAACTACCATCATCATCATTACATCAGTACTACAACTACCATCATCATCATTACATCAGTACTACAACTACCATCATCATCATTACATCAGTACTACAACTACCATCATCATCATTACATCAGTACTACAACTACCATCATCATCATTACATCAGTACTACAACTACCATCATCATCATTACATCAGTACTACAACTACCATCATTATTACATCAGTACTACAACTACCATCATCATCATTACATCAGTACTACAACTACCATCATCATCATTACATCAGTACTACAACTACCATCATCATCATTACATCAGTACTACAACTACCATCATCATCATTACATCAGTACTACAACTACCATCATCATCATTACATCAGTACTACAACTACCATCATCATCGTTACATCAGTACTACAACTACCATCATCATCGTTACATCAGTACTACTACCACCATCATCATCATTACATCAGTACTACAACTACCATCATCATCATTACATCAGTACTACAACTACCATCATCATCATTACATCAGTACTACAACTACCATCATCATCATTACATCAGTACTACAACTACCATCATCATCATTACATCAGTACTACAACTACCATCATCATCATTACAGCAGTACTACAACTACCATCATCATCATTACATCAGTACTACAACTACCATCATCATCATTACATCAGTACTACAACTACCATCATCATCATTACATCAGTACTACAACTACCATCATCATCATTACATCAGTACTACAACTACCATCATCATCATTACATCAGTACTACAACTACCATCATCATCATTACATCAGTACTACAACTACCATCATCATCATTACATCAGTACTACAACTACCATCATCATCATTACATCAGTACTACAACTACCATCATCATCATTACATCAGTACTACAACTACCATCATCATTACATCAGTACTACAACTACCATCATCATTACATCAGTACTACAACTACCATCATCATCGTTACATCAGTACTACAACTACCATCATCATCGTTACATCAGTACTACAACTACCATCATCATCATTACATCAGTACTACAACTACCATCATCATTACATCAGTACTACAACTACCATCATCATTACATCAGTACTACAACTACTACCATCATCATTACATCAGTACTACAACTACCATCATCATCATTACATCAGTACTACAACTACCATCATCATCATTACTACTATTACAACTACCATCATCATCATTACATCAGTACTACAACTACCATCATCATCATTACATCAGTACTACAACTACCATCATCATCATTACATCAGTACTACAACTACCATAATCATCATTACATCAGTACTACAACTACCATCATCATCATTACATCAGTACTACAACTACCATCATCATCATTACATCAGTACTACAACTACCATCATCATTACATCAGTACTACAACTACTACCATCATCATTACATCAGTACTACAACTACCATCATCATCAGTACATCAGTACTACAACTACTATCATCATCATTACATTAGTACTACAACTACTATCATCATCATTACATCAGTACTACAACTACCATCATCATCGTTACATCAGTACTACAACTACCATCATCATCATTACATCAGTACTACAACTACCATCATCATCATTACATCAGTACTACAACTACCATCATCATCAGTACTACAACTACCATCATCATCATTACATCAGTACTACAACTACCATCATCATTACATCAGTACTACAACTACCATCATCATCATTACATCAGTACTACAACTACCATCATCATCATTACATTAGTACTACAACTACCATCATCATCATTACATCAGTACTACAACTACCATCATCATCATTACATCAGTACTACAACTACCATCATCATCATTACATCAGTACTACAACTACCATCATCATCATTACATTAGTACTACAACTACCATCATCATCATTACATCAGTACTACAACTACCATCATCATCATTACATTAGTACTACAACTACCATCATCATCATTACATCAGTACTACAACTACCATCATCATCATTACATCAGTACTACAACTACCATCATCATCGTTACATCAGTACTACAACTACCATCATCATCATTACATTAGTACTACAACTACCATCATCATCAGTACTACAACTACCATCATCATCATTACATCAGTACTACAACTACCATCATTACATCAGTACTACAACTACCATCATCATTACATCAGTACTACAACTACCATCATCATTACATCAGTACTACAACTACCATCATCATTACATCAGTACTACAACTACCATCATCATTACATCAGTACTACAACTACCATCATCATCATTACATCAGTACTACAACTACCATCATTACATCAGTACTACAACTACCATCATCATCAGTACTACAACTACCATCATCATTACATCAGTACTACAACTACCATCATCATCAGTACTACAACTACCATCATCATCATTACATCAGTACTACAACTACCATCATCATCATTACATCAGTACTACAACTACCATCATCATCAGTACATCAGTACTACAACTACCATCATCATCATTACATCAGTACTACAACTACCATCATCATCATTACATCAGTACTACAACTACCATCATCATCAGTACATCAGTACTACAACTACCATCATCATCATTACATCAGTACTACAACTACCATCATCATCATTACATCAGTACTACAACTACCATCATCATTACATCAGTACTACAACTACCATCATCATTACATCAGTACTACAACTACCATCATCATCATTACATCAGTACTACAACTACCATCATCATCATTACATCAGTACTACAACTACCATCATCATCATTACATCAGTACTACAACTACCATCATCATCATTACATCAGTACTACAACTACCATCATCATCATTACATCAGTACTACAACTACCATCATCATCATTACATCAGTACTACAACTACCATCATCATCATTACATTAGTACTACAACTACCATCATCATCATTACATCAGTACTACAACTACCATCATCATCATTACATCAGTACTACAACTACCATCATCATCATTACATCAGTACTACAACTACCATCATCATTACATCAGTACTACAACTACCATCATCATCATTACATCAGTACTACAACTACCATCATCATCGTTACATCAGTACTACTACCACCATCATTACATCAGTACTACAACTACCATCATCATTACTACTACTACTACTACTACCACCATCATCATTACTACTACTACTACTACCACCATCATCATTACTACTACTACTACTACCACCATCATCATTACTACTACTACTACTACCACCACCATCATCATTACTACTACTACTACTACTACCACCATCATCATTACTACTACTACTACCACCATCATCATTACTACTACTACCACCATCATCATTACTACTACTACCACATCATCATCATTACTACTACTACTACTACCACCATCATCATCATTACTACTACTACTACCAACATCATCATTACTACTACTACCACCATCATCATCATTACTACTACTACTACCACCATCATCATTACTACTACTACTACTACTACTACCATCATCATCATTACTACTACTACTACCACCATCATCATTACTACTACTACTACTACTACCACCATCATCATTACTACTACTACTACTACTACCACCACCATCATCATTACTACTACTACTACTACTACCACCATCATCATTACTACTACTACTACTACTACCACCATCATCATTACTACTACTACTACCACCATCATCATTACTACTACTACTACCACCATCATCATTACTACTACTACTACCACCATCATCATTACTAGTACTACTACCATCATCATTACTAGTACTACTACCATCATCATTACATCAGTTCTACAACTACCATCATCATTACTACTACTACTACCACCATCATCATTACTACTACTACCACCTTCATCATTACTACTACTACCACCATCATCATTACTACTACTACCACCATCATCATTACTACTACTACCACCATCATCATTACTACGACTACTACCACCATCATCATTACTACTACTACCACCATCATCATTACTACTACTACCACCATCATCATTACTACTACTACCACATCATCATCATTATTACTACTACTACTACTACTACCACCATCATCATCATTATTACTACTACTACTACTACTACCACCATCATCATTACTACTACTACCACCATCATCATTACTACTACTACTACCACCATCATCATTACTACTACTACCACCATCATCATTACTACTACTACCACATCATCATCATTACTACTACTACTACTACCACCATCATCATTACTACTACTACTACTACCACCATCATCATCATTACTACTACTACTACCAACATCATCATTACTACTACTACCACCATCATCATCATTACTACTACTACTACCACCATCATCATTACTACTACTACTACTACCACCATCATCATTACTACTACTACTACCACCATCATCATTACTACTACTACTACCACCATCATCATTACTACTACTACTACTACCACCATCATCATTACTACTACTACTACTACCACCATCATCATTACTACTACTACTACTACCACCATCATCATTACTACTACTACTACTACCACCA